>NC_046666.1:5358406-5381967 GCF_010883055.1 Belonocnema kinseyi | reverse complement strand
TTATACTTTTATCGTAATTATTTTAGTATTTTCTGGATTATAAAATTTGGAACAATGCAAAAAGAAATTTTCAGCAACAAAATATTTCCAATTTCAACCAAATTTAGCTGCAGTTCTGAACGTTTAAATGAACGAAATTTTTTACTGATGAGTTTGGCGAACCAGGGTTAGTGCTCATATGAAAATTCAGAACTTCAGGCACATTGAGACTTCAACTTCTTGGTTGAAAGTTGAACTGCTTTATAAAAAGTTCATTTTTTTTGGTCGAAGATTCATAAATTTAGTTGAAAAATCCTTTTTTTTAAATTAATTTTTTAAACTAGAAACTTAAAAATTTACATAAAACTCAATTGATTGGTTGTGAATGAACTTTTCTGTTAAAAATTCATATTCTCTGGATACAATTTTAACTGTATTATAGAAAATTCTTCTTTTTGGCTTCAAAATTCAACTCTTTAGTCAGACAATTTTAGAAAAGAAAAAATATAAACATGAAATAAAATAAAATTTGGACCCACATCACTTCCATTGTTCAAAATATTTATTCGAAAATTTAGGTTCTTTGTTATTAAATTCGACTTTTGTTTAAGAAAATGAATAGCAAATTAGTTGAAAATTCAACTATGTAATTAAAAATCGAAGTATAATGTTAAAAATTTGTCTTTTCTTGTAGAAAATTAATTTTCTTGGTTATAAAATGTATGCATTTTGTTAAAAATTCAACTATTCGCTTAGAAATGTATGCATTTTATTAAAAATTCATCTTTTATGGTAGAAAATTAATTTTATTGGGTGAAAATGAAATACACAGTTACGAATGTATGTATTTCGTTAAAAATTTTCCTCTTCTGTTAATTTAATTTTCAATATATATATTCCTCCAAGAAGATTATTTTTTTCAAAAAAAAAAAAGATATTACATCAAAATAATTAAATTTTTCAACTCATTAGTTAAATTTGCAAATAAAAATTCGAAATTTTCAACAAAAAATGGAATAGATAAATTTTTTATTAACAAAATTAATTTTCAACAAAAGAAATATTCAAACAAAAACTTAATTTTAACAAAGTAGTTCAACTTTAAAGTTTAATCCAAGTAGTAAAAGGTTCAAGCAACTAGTAAAATTTTCAATAAAAAAAAAAGATGAATTCTCTGCCAAAAATGTAATATTTGATATTTCAACCAAAAAAAGATTTCAATTATAAACAATAAACAGTTGAATTTAACCAAAAAGATGATTTTTCAACAAAATAACGGGATTTTTAAAGAAAAAGTTGAATTTTTAACTAAAAAAGATTATTATTATTATTTTATATTGTTTAAGATATGACTTGTATTGAACCACAGTTAAAGAATACTTGGATGTTGATGGTGAAATTAGCTACAGGGTCAGAAAAAATATGTGCTTGAAATTCCGAACGTTCAAATGAACGAAATTTTTTACTGATGACTTTGTAAACCAGAAAAAGTGCTCAAATGTTTTTTTCATTTATATTGATTCATGGATGGATATAATTTTATAGTAAAAAAATAATTTAGTTGTTGTAGATGTAAATGTAGAGAACCAAATTTTTTACGTTGATTGATAAATTAATTGTTATGGAGACGCAAATAAAGCGAAATTGTTTTTTTGTAAGCACAACGAAATAAAGATATTTTGGAACTGGTTAATTCATAAAAATATTATAAATTTAATTAATTACCAAACGTTATAAAAACTGTCGGTCTCATTAATTGAAGGAGAAACTCACCTTATAAATTCATAAGAAGGAGGTTTAAAATAACGTTTGATAACTTTTAGAAATTAATTAAATTTGTAATATTTTTATAAATTAACCAGTTCCAAATTGAAAAAAATAGTATTATACTAAGTATTATTTTTTAACATTTTTTATATTAATAATTTTACATAGATAATAATTGTCATTAAATGCAAATAATTAGAAAAAATTTATTTTCAACAAAACAAAAACGAATTTTCTACAACTAAATACTTCAAAGTGCAAACAAACACGTGTCCAAACAGATAAATTTGCAACCAAAATAATTATAAATCACTGGCCAAAAGAGTACAACTTTAATAAAGCAGTTTAATTCTTAACCTACTTGTTGAATTTTCAAATTAAAAAAATGTATATTCCTCCACAAAGATTATTTTCCTTTTAAAAAAGATGAATTTTCAACAAAATAACTGAATTTTCAACTACATAGTTGAATTTGCAAATCAAAATATCAATTTTCAATGAAAAATGGAATAGATAAATTTCCATCAAGAAAATAAATTTTCCACAAAAGAAATATTCAAACAAAAAAAAACCTAATTTTTATAAAAGCTGCTAAATCTTCAGCCAAACAGTAAAGTGTACACGCAACTAGTAAAATTTTAAATAAAAAAAATGAATTTTCAATCAAAAGTTGAGTTTTCAATTAAAAAAAATTATTATTTTTATTTTGTACTTTTTATATTTTATTTTATCGTTTTTATTATATTTATTATTACATTTATATTTGTTTTATTTCTATTTATTATAAATTATTATATGAAAATAATTTAGAAAAATTCCAACTAAGCATATGATTTTGCCTCTAAAATTATGCATCACTGACGAAAAGAATAAAATTTTAATAAAGCTGGTGTGAAACAACTTGTTGAATTTTTAACCCAAAAAATGTATTTTTCTCCAGAAAGCTAAGTTTTCTTAAAAAAAAAAACATGAATATTCAAAAAAATAACTGAATTTTCAATAGTTGAAATTGCAAATAAAGAATATCCATCTTCAACTGAAAATGGAATAGATAAATTTTCAATTAAAAATTTTTTTTCAATAAAAGAAATATAAAAAAAAGTGAATTTCTGTCAAAGTTGTTCAATTTTCAACCAAATTGCAAAATGTTGAAGCAACTATATTCCAAATAATTCCATGGGATTTCACAGATTTTTTCAGATTTTAAGGCACTTTACAAGAATTCAAAAGTCTTTAAATATTTTAAATACATCAGCGGATTTTCAGGACCTTAAACGAATTCCAGAGAATTTCCACGGATTTTAATCCATTATCTCAGATTGCATACAAATTCCACAGGATTTCAATGATTTTCAGGATTGCGAAATATATTAGGGATTTAAAAAGATTTTTACAGATTTCAAAATATTTTAAATAATTTCAAGGGATTTTAATGGTTTTTAAGAGATTTACAAATATTTTCACAAAATTTCACGAGAGTTAAAATGATTTTCAAGATTGCCAAATATATAAGGGGATTTTATGGGATTACAAAACATTTTTAAATATATCCAAACATTTCAAGAGGTTTTAAATGACTTCAGTGATTTCCAAGATTGTCAAACATATTCGTGGATTTTATAGGATTTCAAAAGATTTATTAATATTTCAATTAATTTTACGCAATTTCCATGATTTTTAATAGATTAATAAATATTTCCACATAATTTTACGGGATTTCCATTGATTTCAATGGTTTCAAAGATTGCCAAACCTTTAAGGGTATCTTATGGGATTTCAAAATATTTCAGCTAATTTTAAGGGATTTCAATGGGTTTCAAGAGATTGATCATTTCCACGGAATTTAATTGGGATTCCAAATAAACCCAAATATTTTAAGGATTGTCAAACATACCAGGGATTTCAAAGGATTTTCAGGCAGAATACAAAAATTATTTCAACCAATTTAAAGTCATTTAAATGATTTTCAATAAATGTATCAATATTTTCATGTAATTTCACGTAATTTCGAATGATTTCAAAGATTACCAAACCTATCAAGGTATATTATGTGATTTCAAGAGATGTACACATATTTCTACGAAATTTCATGGGATTTATAATTAATGCAATAATTTCAAAAATTGCCAAACATATCAGTGGTTTTCTAATGATTTCAGGGATTTTAAGGATTTCATAACATTTTCATGGATTTTGTAAGGGATCCCAAAGTACAATTTCAAGGGAATCTCAAAGATTGTTGTACAATATCCAAAGATTTTAGGGGATTTTTTGGAATATAAATGAATAATGAAATTTCAAAGGATTCAAGGATTTTCAGGGATTTAATCGAGCTTTTTTTTAGAAATTTTATAAATGAGTTTAACTTAATTTATGATCTAAGAATTTCAAATAATTTTGACTTATTTAAATAAATTTTTATGATTTTAAAATATTTAAAGGATTTTACATAATTTAAAATATTTCGAAATGTTCCTTGCGATTGATTTCTAGAGAACTTTGTCAAACAAAATTAATTTAAATTTCAAGCAATTACCTATTGATTTAAAAAATTTCAAGGGATAAGAATGAGTTTAACAAATTTTAAAGATTTTAAGTTTTGTTTTATTCTAAAGAAATGTAAGAGATTACTAAAATTTCCAGGGATTTCAAAAGAGTTTGGTAGGATTTCTAGAGATTTTAAGGAATTTCGATCCTAGCAATTTCAAAACTTTCAAGTGATTTTAGGATGTTTCGACAAATTTGACAAGATTTAAAGGATTTTATTGTATTTCCAAGGATTTTAAAGATTTCGAGGGATTTTAGTGGGTTTTTAAAAGAGAAAAATGAATAAGTTTAATTTAATTCATATTCAAGGGGTTTTAAATAACTTTTACTTATTTTAATAATATTATATGATTTTCAAAGATTCTAATGAATTTTACCGGATTTGGAATATTTTCAGTTTTTTAAAGGGTTCCACGGGATTTAAAATGAATTCAATCATTTCAAAAATTTGCGAAACATATCAGAGATTTTCTAATGATTTCAGGGATTTTAAAGATTTTCAAACATTTCCATGGATTTTAAGGGATCCTACACGATTTAAAAAGTAAAATTTAAAGGGAATCTCGAAGATTGTTGTAGAATTTCGAAAGATTCTAAGGGATTTTTTGGAATATAAATGAATAATGAAATTTAAAGGAATCCTATGGATTCTAAGAGATTTTAAATAATTTTCATGAATTTAAATGAAATTTCAAGAGATTTTAAATGTATCAAGAAAATGTACTATTTTTCTATACTTCCATAATAGAATATTTGTGTTCTAAAATAGTAATTATTTCCTTGCAGTTTGTCTACTTTTTACATTAATTTCTCCATTACTTTAAGAATATTTATTTCAATGCTGATAGCCTATAATCATTTTCTACAAAATAATTATCTATAATAAATTTCCTACAATCACGAAAACATAGGAAAATAATTGCAGGACTATATTAATTTTTCCATAACATTTTTTCATCAGGGTGGTCCTAAAAATAAGAACAGAAATATAAGACCCTAAAAACATAAGGCCCAAATAAGAAACCCAAAAAAATCATTTTAAAAAACTCACCCTTTGCCGCATTCCTGTGTCTCCTCCGTCTCGATTTCGAACTGGTACGTCGTTTCTTCACCTCACTTCCAGCGGTAGGAATCGGCGGTGCCATGACACTTGGTTCCACCAAGATTTCCGGTTCTTGGTTCTTTTTTCTTCCAAAACACACACTAGTTCCACCATTATTTACACCACGCTCCTTGGTCAAAAATGTTCCAATCGAGTGTCTTCTTCTATCAGAAGCAGACCCAGGAATCGGGAGTGTAGCTGACAAGTTGTAATACCTTGCATCATCCACTCCAAGAAACACTTCCCCCGAATCATCATCATCGTCATCTTCATCCACTCCTCTTCCATCAACCACATCCTCGCCCGGAAGTCCACAATACACCATATCGTTACACAAAAGTTCACTAGCCGATTTGAGAATTCTTCTTCTTCTGGGTCTTCTTCTGTCCTTTTCCGAATGAGAGTGAGATCTGTGGGGCAAATAAGGTGATGGTGGAGCAACATCCGAAGGCCGAGGATCACCTTTCAGAAACTGCTGAGTTCTTTCATGCTCCACATTTACACTAACTGACCTAAAGAGATTCCTAAAACTAATCTTCTGACTCCCATTATTACTGTCTTGGCGAGACAACATTGGGACTCTTTCTTCAGTGGGTGTTGATGGAGCAGATAAACCGCATGTACTGTTTCTGTTGCTGTCGTGATGCATCAAAGTGCTAGTTGTTGAATTTGAAGTGATGCTAGCTGATGAGGTCGATCCCATTTTATATTGTCTTCGACGAAAGAAGGAGCTGAATCCTCTTGAGGTCAATCCAGAGTTCAGAGAAGATGGTCCAGCAGACTCGAGGGTTGCTGATGTACCCTCGCTGGAGAGCGAGAAGTACGAAGGGTTGTCTGTAAACATACGTTAAAAACTCACTGATCAGGGTGCGATTATGGAATCATTTTATTAGTGTGATCAGTGGGATCTGTATACAATCATGACTTAGCTAAAGCTGTTCTACATTTATCGGCAACTAATTATTTCCACCTGTTCTCATCTTATCAGCACCTATTGTGTACTTATCTCTACTAGAGACCTTCACCTGAAGAGAGTTGGTCCAGATGTATTAATCCAATTCAAGAGGTACTTAGGTTTGAAAACATAGAATGCTAATAAACCAGATCTCAACTTATCAATCTAATCTTCATCAATTTATCTTGATGAAAATAACTAAAATTGGTTTAATATCGATTCATAGATAAGTAAGAGGTATCATAGCTGAAGATTCGATCGAAGAACAATTCTTTTGACGTGACGAGAAACATTTTCAAGTTCAGCTCAGACACAATCCTTACGCAGAGTTTTGTTCCACTATCAAAGTCAAGTTGTTTTACGAAGAATGCTAATGAATCAGATCTTAATTCAGAAGATTGATCTAATCCTCACCAAGTTATGTTGAAGACAATACCTGAAATTGATTTACTATCAGTTTATAGGTGAGTTAATGATATCATAGCTGAAGATTTGATTAAAGAACAATTTTTTTGATGTGCTCAGCAAATTGATCAGGTTCAGTAATCAACTGAGACACATTCCTAACACAGAGTTTTGTTTCACTACTAATGTTAATTTGTTTTCCGAAGAATGCTAATGAATCAGAGAACAATTCAGAAGATTGACGTAATCCTCACCGACCTATCTTTGTGACGATGCATAAAATTGATTTACTATCAGTTTGTAGATGAGTTAAAGATACCATAGCTGAAGATTCGATTAAAGAACAATTTTGCTGAGGTGCTCAGAAGATTGTTCAGGTTCAGTAATCCACTGAGACAAATTCCTAACACAGAGTTTTGTTTCACTACTAAAGTTAATTTGTTTTCCGAAGAATGCTAATGAATTAGATCTCGATTCAGAAGATCTATCTAATCCTCAACAACTTATCTTGATGTCAATAACTGGAATTGGTTTGCTATCAGTTCGAAGATCATTTAAAGATGAGATTACAGATGAGTTGAAGATGATCTTAAGATTTTCATCTCAACGACAATAACTAAAATTGCTTTACTATAAGTTCGTAGATCAGTTGAAGGTATCATAGCTGAAGATTGAGGAATCAAATAAGTCTATTGACGCGACCTTGCAGCTCTCCAAGTTCAAGATTCAACTGGGACACAATCCGAACACAGAGTTTTCTTTCGCCACCAAAGTCAAATTGTTTTCCGAAATAATCTGCATTATCTCTTATCACTTTATGTAATCCAGTGGATGTCACAACAAGCTTCTCAAAGATCTTCACTAATTTTGTAAATATTTTGAAGATTTTTGGGTCTTTATTCCCGGGGCTCTTTGAACGGAAGGATAAGATGAGAAGAGGTAGGATTTCTTTGGGTGTCACGTGATACGATCTGGATCTCGATCACCGACGAGAACCACCTGAGATCGCATTTGAGACTGGAAGAGCTGAAAGTCGAGATGCGACAGGGCGTTATGGGACGATACACGCGACCTAATAAAGAATAGGGTGGGAGAGAAGGGACCGGATGTTGCATTGTTCCCCCTCTTTCCTCTATCACCACACACCGCCACCCTGTACTTGAGACTTTGAGAGGAAAGCCGAGAAGTCCTGCACCGGAAATGCACCACCACGTCCCAATCGACGAATTCGAGGGAACCGCGATTTGGAGAAAATGAAAAAGTGGTGGGGATTGGGAATCATGATTGGAATTAACATAAGGGAATCAAGTTGTTCGTGTCGCTATTTGAAACAGAGAGAGAGGGTATCATTTTTTGAGATTTAGGACTATTTGTTTCAAACTATTCCGGTCATATCCAAGGTTTTCTAAAATTATCAAATTAGTTTAACTTTCAACCACATGGTTGTATTCTTAATTCAGAAATTTTTTAAAAATCTGTAACGAGAAAAATGGTCAAAAAAAAAATTTTTTAATTTTGAGGGAAAAAAAGGAGCTTTCAATAAAGCAGTTCAATTTTGAACCAAGTGATTGAATTATCAACCAAAACGATCAGTTTTCTAGTAAATAAGACGAATTCTCAACAAAATAGATCAATTTTTAACCTAGAAGGATAATCTTTTACTAAAAAGGACTTTTTTCAACAAAGTACATTCAATTTTAACTACCAAATGGACAAATTTTGTAAGTAAAAAAGATCAATTTGTAGCCAAAATTGGAACACTTTATTTTCATTGAAAAAAGTAATTTTCAATTTTCAATAACGAATTTTCTAACAAATTCGGTAAAACCCAACAAAACAGTTGAATTTTTAACCAAAAAGTTTCATTTTCAGTTGCGAAATTAATTTTAAAACAAAAACATTAATTTTCTATTAAAAAATACTAATTCTTGACAAAATAGATAAATTTAGGAAAAATATTTTAATTTTTAAATAAATAATATCAATTTTGAACTGATAGTTAAATTTTCATCCAAAAAAATCAAATTTCAACAAAAAATCGAATAGTTGAATTTTCAGCTAAAAATGTACATCTTAATTAAAAACTAGGACATTCAGAAAAATAGTTAAATTTTAATCGGTAATTGATTTTCAGCGAAGTAGTTACATTGGCAAAAAGAGATGAATTTTCAATTAAAATGTTGAATCTTCCAACCAAAAAAAAAAATTATTTTTTAATAAAAGAACTTTTAAACACAAATAGTAAAATTTTCAAAAAAAAGGTAAATTCCCAACGAAAGATGTAAAAAAATTTATATTATAATTCAGAAATCTTAAAAATAAACTAAATTGTTGAATTTTCAACCAAGAAGATAATTTTTTACTAAAAAGGAAGAATTTTTAACCAAATATTTGAATTTTCAACAAATTTCATTATTTGGGTACTAAAGAATTTAATTTTTAAGGTAAAAAGATCACTTTTTAACCAAAAACGGGATACTTGAATTTTACTTTAAAAAATAACTTTTTTCCTACCAAATAGCTGAATTTTGAAGCTAAATTTTTTTACAAAGTATTTTAATTCTAAACAAAAAAGATAACGTTTTACCCAAAAAGTTGAATTTTCAAAAAATAGTTAAATTATCAAACCAAAAAATAATTTTCAATCAATTAATTCAGTTTTCAAGCGAAGAGAATATATATTCATTAAAATTATAAATATTTATTTTAAAAATATTTTAAAAGTAGTTCAACTCCTAACCAATGAGTTGAATTTTCTTCCTCAAAAGATAAATTTTCTACCAAAAATGTAATAGTTAATACTTAAAAACAAAAATAATTTTAATTTTAAAGCAGAAAAAGCTGAATTTAACCAAAAAATAAAAATTTTCCCTAAAGGATTTGAATTCTCAAGTAAACCAGATTAATTTTTATTCGAACAGTGACATTTTTAAACAAACGGAAAATTTATTTTCTACCAAAAAGAGGAATTTTTAACAAAAGACAAAAAATTTTAACTAAATAGTTAAATTTTCAACCAAGCAGATTAATTTCTATCGAAAAGTTGAATTGTCAACAAAATACATGAATCTTCAACAAAATACTTGAATTTTTAACCAAGTGGATTATTTTTCAACCAAAAAAGTCGAACTTTTAACAAAATATATATACCAAATCGATAACCTTTAACCAAATAGTTAAATTTAACCAAAAGAACTAATCTCTACAAAAAATTGAATTATTAACAAAATACTACATTTTTAACCAAGAGAATTCATTTTTGATTAAAAAGTAGAATTTTTAATCAAATACATGAATTTTGAACCAATTAGTTTAATTTTCAAATAAAAAAGATAAATTTATCAAAAATGAAGTAGTTAAAAAATGTATTTTTAACCGAGAAAAAAAGCGAATCATCAACAATAATTTTTTCCGATGCCGATTAATTTTAACCCAAAAGTTGCAGTTTTAATAAAAAAACATAAAATTTATTTTAAAAATAAAATAAATTATCAACTAAAAAAGAACATAAGACCTCCAGGTTGTTAAATTTTAAATTCAAAAAGGCGAAACAAAAACTGTTGATTTTTCAACCAAAAATTATGACTAGGAAGTCAGCAACAAATAAATATTAATTTTGATCATTTATAAACTAAATAATAATAATTTAAATAAACATTGATGTTAATTTTTAAATTAATTTTTTAATCTTTTTTACATAATTTTCAACTTGTTAATTGGCTTTCAAATGCAACATAAATGGGATAAAAAATAGTAGATTTCGATTTTCACGACTTTTTTATTAATTCTTTAAAAAAAAAAATAGAATTTTTGAAACAAAATAGTTCCAAATTTTTGCGTGTAGTGAATACACTTTAAAAAATTGATTTTCTTCAAAAAAATTGGAATGGCTTACAGTTTTTTTTCGTTTATCAAGGAAGGTATTGATTTTTCCTAATATATTTTCACAATAATTTACAATAGTTAAATAGTTTTTAAAGTTTAGATTTGTTTTTATCATTATTTATAACAAATTTTGGGCTAAAAAAAGTCCAAGAAATTTTTTTTAAATATCTACCCTATACATTATTTATTTTGGTATCAAAGTGTCCGCTGAATGTTTCAAAATTAAAAAAATATCGTCAGAGTTCTTTCAAGCCCACTTTATTTTTATTTGTATATTTTTTTATATTTATATTAATATTTATTATTTTCCAATTTTAAGGATTATTTTGCTTTGTAATACATACATTGATTTATTTTAAGACAAATATCTAAGACGTATTTCACTAAAATAAAATATTTTTTATACTATATGTATTAATATTATTAAAACAAATAAAAAAGGATCCGTTTTACTCAAATAAACCAATTTTGCAGTTTGAAGTTATTTACAGTCATTAATTTTGATTTTTTCTGAGAAAAGAGATGAATTTATGAGAAAAAAATTTAAAGGAGGGTTGTACCATTTCATAACCAATTGAAAGTCGATAAAGGAAAGAAATCGACAGGGGTTTCTCACGCCCAGAGCGAACGATCACAGTGGAGTCGCCTTACTGAAGGATGGAGATCCTTTCCATGAAATGGATTATATTACATGAACTTATAAAAATATCGAATTTCGTAATATTTTACGGGAAATCAAACCTTAAAAAAAATTCTCAGCTGAAATTATTTCTATTTGAAAATAAAGAAATAAAATATAATAATAGAAAAATTTAATATAAAATTAATAAATTATTATGATTAAAAAGACAAATATTTTTAATGAATATTATATAAGAAAATGTTAAATGAGGCGTTAGAATTCATTAGAAGGCAGAATATAAAGCGCACGTCTTGGCGCGCGCGATATTACAAGTGTCTCTCTAAAAATGGATAAATAAAAATCTATTATGTAAGAACTTTATTATTATTAATTTTATTTTTATTGAATTTAAATTATTCTTTTTAATACAAATAAATAATAGCTAAAAGCTATTTAAAATGATTCAAGGAATTTCGAAAGATTTTAAAGGATTTAATATATTTTAAAGGCTTTTAAAAATATTTCAAGTCATTTTTAATCTATTTCAATAATTTGTAGAGATTTTGAAACATTTTAAAGCCTTCTAAAACATTTTTATTAAATTCCAATAATTGGAAAGGACTTCAAAAGACTTTAAATATTTTAGGGTATTTTAAAAATTTACAAGAAATATTCAAGACCTTTGAAATAATTCAAGGAGTTTGAAAATATTTCAAATGCTATTAGATTTCAATAGTTTGAAGGGATTTGACAAGCTTTT
Organism: Belonocnema kinseyi; assembly: GCF_010883055.1. Lineage (NCBI taxonomy): Eukaryota > Metazoa > Arthropoda > Insecta > Hymenoptera > Cynipidae > Belonocnema > Belonocnema kinseyi. The sequence continues at coordinate 5,369,945 of NC_046666.1, read as the reverse complement.
AAAGATTGGTAGGATTTTTTTTAAGTCAAAGCGTTTTTAAGATCTTTTCAAAGATTAAAGGGTTTTCAAAAGATTAAACAAGTTTTAAGAATTTAAGGATTTTAAAAAACTACAATTTTAAAATTATATTTCAATATTTTTATGAGATCTTAAAAGATTTTAGGTCATTTTACAGGATTTTAAGGAATTTGTATTAGATTTCAATAATTTGAAAGGATTTTACAGATGTTAGGCTATTCTTTAAAATTGAAAGACATATTCGAAACCTTACAAAATTTCAAGGTATTTAAAAATATTTTGAAGAATTTTAAACATTCTAGGGAATTTTGAAAGATTCCAAGACATTTTAAAGAGATTGAAACATTTTAAAGAAATGTCCAAAGTTTTGAAAAATTTGATGAGACTTAAAATAAAAATATAAAATAAAAATAAAATTTTCTAGATTTTCAGAATATATGGAATAAATTTACCAAGATTTCAGAAAATATTATAAATGTTTATTCACAAGAAATGAAAGCTTTCGTATGATTTCAAGATTTTTAAATATTTCAAGGTATAAACGATTATTTTACGATTTTAAAAAATTGAAAAGATCTCAAAGTGTTTTTAATTAATTTTAATAATTTAAAGGGATTTAAAAGAATTCTAAATATTCTAGTATCTTTAAAAAAATTTGAATGCATTTTTAGTACATTTAAAAATTTGCAAGGGAATTCGAAAGATTTTAAAGGATTTGGAATTTCTTTGGACATTTTTGATAGATTTCAGTAATTTGAAGTGATTCCAAAGGATTTGTAAGATTTTAGCCTATTTTGAATAAAGACAAGGAATTTCCAAGAGGTTTACTAAATTTTAAGATATTTTAAAAATATTTAAAATATTGTAGGACATTTAAAAATATTTCACAGAATTTTCAATTGATTTAAAAAATGTGCAAGAATTTAAAAAGATTTTAAGGTATTTAAAAAAAGTCCAATGCATTTTTAAGAGTTTAAAAAAATGTCAAGTTCAAAGTTTCGAAATTTGAATTATTTTAGGATATTTTTGAAAATTCCAAGGAATTTGCAGGAGCCATACAATATTTGAAGAGATTTCAAGAGATGACAAGAGATTTCGAAATATTAAAAATATTGTACGACATTTAAAAATATTTTACGGAATTTTTAATTGATTTAAAAATTTGAAAGAATTTTAAAGTTTTAAAGATTTTAGGATATTTAAAAGAATTCTAATGCACTTTAAAGAGTTCAAAAAAATTTCAAGGGAATTCAAAAGAGTTTGAAAGATTATAGAGGATCCCAAAAACTGGTTAATGAATTTAAATAATTTGAAGGTATTTTAATGATTTTGAAAGATTTTAGAATATTTATTTTTAATTCGTCCTGAATTTTAAAATTTTTTATCGAATTAAGCTGATTACCCTTGAGGGCATATACAAGTGTCACGTGACCAACTACAAGGCTTATATTTGGCGGCTTTATAATGTAAACAATTTATATATTGTCTTAAAATGGTCTGAAATTATTCCAAATATATAAGGGCACGACTGTATGGCTTATTTAAGATTTAATTTTGTTTAAACAGTGAAATTTTATTCATTTTTTATTTGGAACGTAACTGAGAATAGGGCTTCAGAGCCCTAGCTAAAAGACAATGAATAAAATTCCATTACTTAAACAAAAGAAAAACTCAAATGGTCCAGAAAGACAAGCCCTTATGTATTTTGAACCATTTTCCAAAATTTGTGCCCAATATATTGATTTTTTAAAACTATAAAGCCGCTAAATATAATAAAATGTAATTATTGGACACGTGACAGACTATCACGTACCCTTAAATTCATCTAAAAGTCTAAATTCATTCAAATTTTACGCAAATTAATAGAATTTTTCTATTATTTTGTACAATTCATTTGGAAGTAACTTGAATTGTTTTGAAACCTGATGAATCGAATTCTTTTAAATTTAAAAGAACATTAGAAGGGTGGCAATTCGGCGGGAAATTTCAAATTTCCGGTCATTCCCTGATTAACTTTTTCAATTATCCGGGTCAACGAAAAGTAACATATTCATATTTGTTGTAAAACGCAAACATTTATTTAAATTATGAAGTTCATTCTAAATATCTTTTAACAGAATAGTCTAAAAAATATTAAATAAATAGATTTTCAAATAAAATTATGAATATGCAACTGGAATAGTGGAAATTTGAATAAAATAGATGAATTTTCATCTAAACTTATGAATATTGAAATAACCATGTATATCTATTTCTAACCTGAAAGATGAATTTTTATGAAAAACTTGAATTAACAACCGAAAAGAAGAATTTTTAAACAATAAGATTAACTTCAAATGAAAAAAAAAATCATTTTCTACTAAAAAGTCGATTTTCTACCTAAAAAGTAATTAAAAAAAAAAAACGTGAATTTTGTACGAAATAAATGTATTTTACATTTAAAAAGACATATTTTCATCCAAATTGTCAAATTTTGAACTAGAAAAGGTCAATTTTCCATCCAAAGTGGAACGATAATAAATTTTCAGTTTAAGAAATTAACTTTAAACCAATAAGATTAATTTTCGACAAAAAATAAGAATTTTCCGCAAATTACACAAATTTAAACAAATTTAATTTTCAAATGAAAAATATAAATTTTCAAACTAATAGTGGAATTTTTATCCAAAAAAGATTAAATTTAAACCAAAAATAGAATAGTTGATTTTTTCGTTAAAAATCTAATTGTTAACCAAAAAAAAATCGAATTTCAGACAAATAGTAAAATTTTTTACTGGAAGTTAAATTTTTAGTCGAAAAATTAATTTGCAACAAAGCAGTTACATTTTCAGTAAGAGATGAATTTTGAATTAAAATCACGAATCCTCCAACAACAAAATTAATTTTTAACAAAGAGTTTTTAAACATAATTAGTTAAAAAAAAAAAACTTATATTATAATTCAGAAATATTTGCTCGTCGAAATACTACTCCTACTCTAAAATCTACTTGAAGTACTCTCTTTTTCTAGAATTTGGAAGAAGAAAATTTAAAATTCTGACAAATTTGGAGTTGGAATGGATTTTTGAAACTCCTTTGTTCTAAATCCCCGTTTTAATTCTTAAAAAAAATTCCCTGTTTTAAGTGAAATTATATTTTAAATTATTAAAATAATAAACATTTGAAATTTGTGATGATTAGAAGTAAATTCGCGGTTTTTTAATTCGATTACCGGTCGTTTCCAGATTTTTCCCAGGTCAATAAATTTCCTTATTATTTCCCGGTTTCCCGGTTAAGTCACAACCCTGATTGGCAATACTATTAAAGTGCATTAGTCACTTTTAGGGCTAGAAATTGAATGATTAAAATGTTGCTTATCGAAGCAAGACTTTCGTTCCGCAAGACCACTCCGCCACACGACATCAATTTCTTAAGCAATCATCCCAGCTGATGAGCTTCCCAGAGTCGATTTTTTTATTCCATTCATAGCAAAATTTATATTTAAAATATCACAAGATGTTGGACATTAAATATAATTAGTCAGAAAAAATGGAAAATTATTCATGGAAAAATCAGGGAAAGTTGAGGGAATTTTGAAAATGTTTCGCGACCACCCTGAAGATCTAAAAAGCGTCTAATTTTTTTTGTTGCGAATAGAACATAAAAGCAATGTTGAAAGGTTATGGTGTAAAGCTACTTCAGAATAACAGGTACTAAAGTATGTTTATCTTTGAGTGAAAAGATTTACGGATGAAGGAGCTTGTTGCAGTAGCTAGTTGATGGTGCGATACAAACACGTGTGATTATACACAGGGGTACGTGTTTTGAATATAGACGATGCAATTTATACGTGAGTGCGGATACCGTATTGACAACGACTTAAAGTAAAAAAAGAAAAAACTTACCGACAGCCATGATGCTCTCCTCGTCAAGAATCAACAACAGTCTGCAAAAAATAAAAATTCTTTAAAGAATATAAATTAACAGTCAAAATAATTCGAATGTTAAACAGAGTAGTCCAAATTTTTATTTCATTAATTTCTTGGGAAGGTAAGAACCCTAATATTTCGGAAATTTTCCATAAAATTTCGTAGAAAAAAAATTGGAAATTTACTTTAATTTACTTTAGTTTACTTTAACTTTACAAAGCTCGAAAATTCCTCTTAAAGTTAATTTTTTCAAAAATAATGTATGGAAAATTTCGCAAAAAATGGGGAATTATATTTAAAAAATAATATGAAGTTGACCTTGTATCATCACCATGTATAATTTCCAACAGAAAATGGAATCAATAAATCTTTAGATAAAAATATTAATTTTCATAGAAAAAAATGTCAGCAAAAAGTTAAAACTTCAACCAAAGAATTAAATAGTAAAAAAATTAATTTTCAATCCGAAAATATGATTTCTGAACAAAAAATTTTTTTTTGTCACATATTTAAATTTGTATAAAAATAATTTAATTCTTAACCAAATATTTTAATTTTCAATTAAAATTGGAAATTTCAACAAAAAAGTTAGTTTTCAACCAAATGGTTTAATTTCCTACGAAATTGTTTAATTTTCCAGCCAAAAATACAAATACGAACTTTTTACGATTTTAAATTTAAAAAAAGTTGTTTAGAAATGAAAATTGTTTAGATAATTGAAAAATTTCTCAAGCAGAAAATATTCACAATCTCAATTAATTGTGCCATTACTAAAAGAAAATACTATTTTCACGATTTTTTGAAAAAAATAAATTATTGTACTGATAGAAATTGTTTAAACAATCGAAAAATTAGTTACGAAAAAATATAACATCATTATTAAAATAAATGATTTTTTATAATTTTTAACTGGTTTTATTTTGAATAATGTTAAATTTTAGACAAAAAAATTCAATTGTATTTCGCCCTTCTTCCTCCATGATCAACCTGTATGTAGTACCTCCACTTATCACCAATTTCGCCACGTATTTTAAAGCATCCAATGAAGAAACAGCATTGCCCCTTGTGTTCACGTCGCCTGTGTGCTAGATCTGGTTACGTCATTCTTTCGCTTCGTGCCAATCGAGCCACGTCGCTAGGGTTTTTTTCGTGAATAAAGTTTAAAGAAGTTATTCGATGGAGAGAAAAAGGACATATTCTAGCAATGATAACACTTCTTCGACGGACGAGGAAGAATATCGGCTGCGGAGACTCTTAAAAAAGCTAAAACGCAAACGAAAGACGAGAGAGAAAAGGGATCGCGAACGCCGACGCTATGAAATGAATCATTCGAGCTGAATTTCACAGATAGTCAAGGTAGGTGCGATTCATTGAATTTGGTTTTTTCTAAGCAGGTGGTTGGAGAACGTAGGAGTGTTTTTTTGACTTGAACTTTAAAGCCTCGTTGCGGGCCATGCTTTGGAGGCTCTAACCTAAAAACATTTAGTATAAGCGGCGTTGCCAAGTAACGCCCTGCAGGCTCTAGCCTGAAACCCATTTACCGTGAGTGGCGTTGCCAAGTCACGTTTTGCAGGCCCTAACCTGAGAAAAATTCACTGTAAGCGGTGTTGCCAAGTCACGTTTTGCAGGCTTTAACCTGGAAGTGTTGAATTAAAAGCGATATAATGAAGTCAGTCTTCAGAGGCTCTAACCTCGTAGCAGTTCTGACACAAAGATTCTGGAGGCTTTAACCTCCAAATGCGTGAGAGGCTCGAACTTGAAAAAAAAAATAAAAAAAACGCTTGAGAGGCTCTAACCTCATAGCAAACCTACGGGCTCGCCTGTGCCTACGTAAGTAAATAATGACGGGAGTCACATTGCACATGGCTCTTACCCAAATTCATTAAGAGGGACTCTTACCTCTAGGGGTTTTTGATAGATTGGTTTACAAATATTGCAGGCTCTAAGCTACAATTATCGAAAGGTTTTAACCTATAAACGTGGTTGTACTGCGTCCATCAGACACTAATCTGGGAGCAAAATTTTCTACAACATTTTTTCCTTTCCAGGTGATAACAGTAACTTATCTGATTCACACCTCTCAAATGAAATTGAAGAGAATGTTTAAGAAGTGGGACAGTCCGTTCCAAAATAATATCATCTGGATGAGGAAGTTCTTCATTTATTAGGAAATAGAGTCTGCGAGGATAGAAAATTAGATACATTTTAAAAATACATTTTAAAACAAGGTCTACCTACGGAGGAAAAAACGAATATTTTGCAAAAATATCCTCTTCCAGAAAATCTCACATTGATAGATCCTCCGAAACTAAATGCAGAGATAAAAATCATTTCAAAGGACAAAGAAGCAGTAATTAAAAGAGATTCTCGTATAATTGCGAAAAAAATAAGATATCAGCTTCATTGGCAGTCGTGGGAAAGGTCGTTTCTCTTATATCCACAAAAACAGATAGGTCAGCGGCTGAAAAGCAAACCCTTGAAAACTTAGGAGAAGTAAGCAGACTCCTCGCGGATCTCTAATACGATGAATCCATCATTCGAAGGACTTTACTGTTGGCAAACATGCCCGACAACTCTTTCAAGGACACTCTTCAAGCAAGCACCATTGGGGAATTTTTATTTGGGAATAATTTGCAAGAAGTTCTAAAGTCAGCAAAAATAATGGAAACTTCATGCAAAGAATTGAAAGGTGGAAACCGCAGATTATCAGGCAATCAACCAAAAATCTCGAAAGTCCCACCCCGTTCACGAGCGTGAACGTCGGTCGGGCAGAAACAGGGTCAACGATATCCCAAGAATCATGAGGTGCCGAGGAACAACCAGCACTATACCCCTCGATACTCAAACAACCCTCACTCGAATCAACACCCGAAGTGAAAGAGATTAGTCACGTGAGGAGATACCTCAGATTTCGCTATTAATTGCAACTTTATTGCAAAAAAGAGCGATTGTTGAATGCCAGCCTGTCGAAGGCCAGTTCATTTCGAATATATTTTTAAGGGAAAAACCAGATGGAACGTTTAGATTAATTATTAATCTTAACTCATTCAATAAGTTCATTTCAACGAATCACTTCAAACTCGAAGATAGCAGAACAGTGACAAAAATTATAAGTCCTGATAGTTTTATGGCTACCTTGGATCTTCAAGACGCCTATTATTTAGTTTCAGTCCACAAATCACATCGCAAATTCTTACGATTTATCTTTGAAGGGAAAACATATGAATTTACTTGTTTACCGTTCAGGCTGTGTACAGCACCTAATGCCTTTACAAAAATACAAATACAAATAGGTTTTTTATCCGTTAGTTTACATAAATTTTTTGTTACTGCTAGGGAATTCTTATGCGGAATGCACCAAGAATATAACGATAACAATATCAAAGTTACAAGAACTAGGCTTTATAATTAATATAAAAGAGTCAGTTGATTCCAGCCCAGACTTGTAGGTACTTGGGGTTCGATTAAAATTCCCAAAAAATGATAGTTGAGTTACCGAAAACAAAAAAGAATAAAATAAAATCGATAATTGAAAAAATAAGCCTTAATCAAAACGTGCGTATCAGGGACTTTGCCAGATTAGTAGGGACGTTAGTGTCTTGTTGTCCGGCAGTAAACTACGGGTGGGCCTATACCAAAGCTTCTGAAAGACAAAAATTTCTAGTGTTGTCAAATAATAATGACAACTAAATGGACATTGGAAACAGAATGAAAAGTCAAAACATATAAATCAACTAGAACTCCTAGCAGCTTACTTCGGTTTGAAGAGTTTTGCAGAAAAACACCGAGAGTGTCAAGTACTGCTTCACATCGATAACACTACGGCTATCTCTTATGTGAATAGAGTGGGGGGAGTTCAATACGAAAATTTGAATAAAATTTCAAGGACTATATGGAAATGGTGTGAAGAAAGAGGAATTTGGATTTATGCAACGTACATCTCGTCAGCTATGAACAAAACAGCTGACACAGAGTCTCGTCGCTTAAAACCAAATACTGAAGTTGAGCTATCATAACAGACATTTGAAAAAATAATTACAGTACTTGGCCAGCCAGAAATAGATCTCTTCGTGAGTAGGGAAAATTCAAAATGCAAAAGATATGTGTCGTGGAAGAAAGATCCGGACGCCATAGCAGTAGACGCGTTCACTGTTCCGTGGAAAAACGTATTTTTCTACGCGTTCCTCCTTATGCAATAATTCTAAAAGTTTTACAAAAGATTCGAAGTGAAAATGCTTCGGGTATCGTAGTGGTACCAGAATGGCCATCACAGCCTTGGTACCCCTTATTCAAAGCCATGCTTGACTCAAAACTTGTAAAAATAAAAGCTAAAAATAATGTTTTTGTCTCTGCCAGAAAGCAAGATACATTTTGGGCGAAAGTTACCCTGGTGGCCGGAATCTTGTCAGGAGAGCATTCGAGTTAAGGGGAATACCACAAGCTTCGATGGAAATCACCATCTCATCATTAACGGAATCATCATTCAAACAGTACGAGTCTTGTTTTAAGAAATGGTGGAATTTCTGCGCAGAAAATAACTTGAACCCATATTTAGGTGCTGTCTCAGATGTTTTGATTTTTTTAACACAATTATTTGATAAAGGAGCAGCACACAGCTCAATAAACGGCTATAGATCAGCTATATCGTTACTAGTAGGGCTTGACATGGCCAAAGATTCTAGAATGATATGGTTCTTCAGAGGAATTTCTAATTTACGACCATCAAAACCAAAATACGAGTCGACTTGAGATCCAAAAATTGTACTCACACATTTTGCGTCTTTACCCTCAAATGAGGAACTTTTTATGCGACGATTAGTAAAGAAGCTTATATGTCTGCTTGCGCTAGTTACAGGTCATCGAATGCAAACTTTTGTATGAATAAAAATTGATAATATTAGACAAATTGAAGATGGTTTCGAAATTAAAATACGAGACCGTGTAAAAACATCGAGACCTAATAGAAAACAGCCGTGTTTAGTTTTGCCATACTTTCATCAAGAAGAAAAAGTTTGCGTAGCTTCTACATTGTGCGTTTATTTAGAAAAATCGAGAGTAATGCGTGAAGGAAACAGAACACTCTTCATTTCGATTAAAAAGCCACACAAAGCTGTGACGACACAGACCTTAAGTCGTTGGGTCAAATATTCCTTGAAAGACAGCAGAATAGACACGGAAGTCTTTTCAACTCATTCAACGCGACACGCATCAACTTCAGCGGCCAGTAGAAATGGCCTAGATCTTGACACAGTGCGTAAAACAGCAGGCTGGACAGAAAACTCTAAAGTTTTCACAAAATTTTACAATTTAGAATTAACTAGAGATAAAAGTGCCTTTGCTAAAACCGTATTACATAAATAATCAAATAAACTTTATAAATTTTGTTAATGTTTAAAGATACATACATATAATAAAGAATTGGTTAATATGAAACATACTTGGAACCATCTCTTTATTGAACGCCGAAATATATGCTTTGAACATCTACAGGTTGATCATGGAGGAAGAAGCGCGAAATACAATTATGGGATTAAAAGAACTTACCTATAAGTGAAGGTCTATCCTAATTGTATGAGACGCTTCTTCCGAAATGATCACTCCCACCCTTAAAATTCCTAATTCAAGAAAAATTCTCAAAACCCAAACAGAATTTCGGCGAAGCTTCAAAATAATGACATAGCTAGACCTAGCACACAGACGAAGGGAACAGTAGGGGCAATGCTGTTTCTTCATTGGATGCTTTAAAATACGTGGCGAAGTTGGTGATAAGTGAAGGTACTACAGGTTGATCATTTCGAAAGAAGTGTCTCATACAATCAGGGTAGACCTTTACTTACAGGCAAGTTCGTTTAATCCCATAATTTTCAGTCAAAAATGCTATAGTTTAATTTACTGTTCAAAAAATTGATTTTCAAAATAAAGAAGAATTTTGAATATATGAGATGGATCTTTAACTAAAAAAATAATGTTTAATAAAAGCAGTTAAATTATAAATCAATTACAGTTGAATTTTTAATCAAGTAGATTGATTTTCTACCAAAAAAACATGAATTCAGAACAAAATACATAATTTTTGAACCTCATAGGTGAATTTTTATGTAAAAACGATAAATTTTCAACCAATACCGGCATACTTAGAGTAGACGAAATTTTTAAGAAAATAAATCAATCTTCGATCAATAAAATGAATATTTTACAAAGAAGTGCAACTTTCAACCAAAAAAAAATATGAAGCTAAGATAAGAACAATAAACTAAGAAAATTTCAATCAAAAATGGATTAGTTAAATTTTCAGTTAAGAAAATTAATCATTAACCAAAAAAAGAATGAATTTGCAACAAAATAGTGAATTTTTCGATCCAAAAAATTTGCTGCAAAACAGTTGGATTTTTAACAAAAAAGTTCATTTCTAACCGAAAAATTTGAATTTTCAACAAAGCAGATGATTTTTTCAGCAGAAAATATGAATTTTAAACCAAAAAGTTAATTTTCAATCAAATAGTTGAATTTTCAATCAAAAATATCAATTTTCAAACAAAAAATGGAATAATTAAATTAAAGGTTCCAAAAATCTATTTTTAGCAAATCAAAAAAAATTTTTTAACTAAATAGTTGAATTTTCAACTAAGAACGATTTTCTGCCAAAAATGGATTAGTAAAAATTTTAGTTAAGAAAATTAATTGTCAACTAAAAATGGATGAATGTTCAAAAAATATTTAAAATTTCGACCAAAAAGATAATTTTTTAACAAAGTAGTAGCATTTTTAACAAAATAATTGGATTTTCAAATAAAACGATGAACCATAAATTAAAAAAATGTTCAACAAATAAATGTAATCCTTATCGAAAACAGGTTAATTTTTAACCAAACAGTTGCACTTTTAAACAACAAACATCACATTTCTACCAAAAGATTTACCATAATTTTGCAACCATGAAAAAATTTTTATTTCCCAGGGGGAAAAATGTAATCCAAATTGTTGAATTTTCAACCAAAAAGTTACTGTTCGAACCAAATAGTTGAAATATGAACTAAATAGTTAAATTTTAAACCAAATCGATAATATATATTTAAAGTTCAATCAACTTATTTTCAGCAAAAAAAAAACTAATTTTTAAAGAAATAGTTGAATTTTCAACTTAGAACAATCAATTTCCAGCAAAGACTGGATTAGTTTTTTCAGCTTAGAAAATTAATTGTGGACTAAAAACAGCGAATTTTCAAAAAAAATAGTTGAGTTATCAACCAAATAATAGAATTTTTAAACAAAATAAATAATTTTCGTGATCTGGAACACCCCCCCCCCTCCCTGTGAAAGCGGGATGTACTTTTTGAACCTCTGAGGAAACTTTTTCAATGAATATGAAATTCCTGATTTTATACGAAATTTTAGAAACGGTTAAACGATTTTAGAATATTAAATTAGGAGCGAAGAATTCTTTTTCTTCCTATCTCGGCCGAAAATTCGAGTTTCTTCCCGGCGTATCTTTACCGAAACCTACCGTTCCTGCCCGCCCTGCGCGCCATCTAACGAATCGTATAGACACTGCTATCTCGACTCTCGACCATGAGGATTTCTAACCTAAGCTGAATTTTGTTGATTTTGTTGAAA
>NC_046666.1:5357180-5358306 GCF_010883055.1 Belonocnema kinseyi | reverse complement strand
AGTTCTGAATTTTTCAAAAAAAAAATTCTAAAATCGGTGCATAATTGCGTTCTAAATGTCATTTTGAACCTCGTTTTCCGATTTCACCCCACTGTGCGGCGCAACTCGTGAATAGACCGTCCACCCCACGCCCCGCACACATTTATGAAATATTATCTCCCATTGAAAGTTTAATATTAAAAATATTATTTTCTGATCTAGGTTTTTAAAGATTCTTTATTATCAATATATTTCTAATTCAGAAAAAATTATGAAGCATCTTGATTAATTCCGTAAATAGAGTGCATCCGCGCAAATCGTGAACCGTCCGCCCAGCTCACGCCCCTTACATATTTTCTGATAGAAATTTCGAGGATTCTTCAGTCATATTTTTCAAATCTATGAAAAGCGATCAAAAATCTTAAATAGTTTTCTTAATAGAGTACATCACTGCTTGCACGGCGCAAATCGTGAATGGACTGTCCATCTCACGCTCCTTACCTCTTTGCCAGAATCTCTAAATATAATATTCACGACTATTTCCAGAGATGAATGAAACTTGCACTCGAATCACATTCACCGGCAGTGCTGCAGTAATTAAATCACTTCGATGCGATGTAAGCTGAATTCATTCCTCGAAAATCGTAATTAAATCTTTTTTTCGAAATTAATCTTCTACAATCTATGCTTCCCTTCAAACGAATAAGTCGCTTATACTTGTATAAAAGACGAGCTAAAATAGTACATTACATTACAAGGGACGAATGTATACTATTTTTCTTCCTATCCGGCCGAAAATTCGTCGTTTAGTTAAAATTTCCAATCAAAAGCGCGTGAGACACGTAAGACTCGTCTGCTATGAAGTCGCGGCCATGTTTTTATTTCCTTCCCTGCAGCTAAGTCAGCCGACATAACCTACGCGTAGCCAGAAGCATGATATAATTTATTATATGGCAGAAAACAAGAAGCTGAAGAAGCGAAGGGTTTTCCAGCAGCCGCTAACATTTTTTGAAGGTAATAATTTTAGATTTATGATAGCCTGGGTTTCTTTGTCAAAATCTCGAATATTTTCCTCCTCATCGCTACTTTCACCTGACGAACAGTCACTTGGATTCATAATTGTAAGCAAGACTAATTTAATACTTCA
>NC_046666.1:5345317-5357080 GCF_010883055.1 Belonocnema kinseyi | reverse complement strand
AGTTCTGAATTTTTCAAAAAAAAAATTCTAAAATCGGTGCATAATTGCGTTCTAAATGTCATTTTGAACCTCGTTTTCCGATTTCACCCCACTGTGCGCCGTGCAATCAGTGATGAACTCTATTTGTGAATATATTCAGGATCCTTGCCTATTTTTTCTGATTTAGAAAGATATTGATCAAGAAACTTTGGAACTTGTATCAGAAAATAATTGTTTAAACTTTAAATGGAAGATAACCTTTCATACATGGTGTCAGGGGCGTGTGCTCGGCGGTCTATTAATGAGTTGCACCGTTCAATCAGTGATGAACTATATTTTGTGAAACTATTCAAGATTCTTATCAGTTTTTTTTTTCTAAATTTAAAAAATATTACTGAAGAGTCTTAAAAACTTGTATCAGGAAATATTTAAGGGGCGTGAGCTAGACGGTCCATCCACGATTTGCGCTGACGCATACTATTTATGAAACTATTCAAGATACTTGCCCATTTTTTCTAAATTACAAAAATATTAATACAGAATCTTTGAAACTTGTATCAGAAAATAAAATTTTGAACTTTAAACTTTCAATGGATGATAACTGTTCATAAATATGTGAGGGACGTGGGCTGGACGGCCCATTCGCGAGTTGCACCGTGCAATTTATAATGTACTCTATGTCACTTATATATACTTATACTTATACTTATACTTGCCCATTTTTTTGTATTTGAAAAATATTACTAAAGAATCTTTGAATTTTGTATTAGAAAATAAAATGTAAAATTTAAATAGAAGGTAACCTTTCATGAATATGTAAGTGGAGTGTTCTGGGCGGTCTATTCACGAGTTGCGCCGTGCAATCAGCGATGAACTCTATTTGTGAAACGATCAACATTCTTGCCAGTTCTTTTCTAAATTTGAAAAATATTACGAAAGAATCTTGAAAACTTGTACCAGAAAATATGTAAGGGGCGTGACCTAAACGGTCCGTCCACGATTTGCGCTGAGGTATTATTTATGAAATTATTCAAGATACTTGCCCATTTTTTTTAAATTACAAGAATATTAATACAGAATCATTTAAACTTGTATCAGAAGATAAAATTGTAAACTTGAAAAGGGTGATAAAACTGTTCATAACTATGTGAGGGACGTGGGATGGACTGTCCATTTGCGAGTTGCGCCGTGCAATCGGCAATGTACTCTATATATAACTATTAGCAATATTTGCCTTTTCTTTTTAATTTGAAAAATATTACTGAAGAATCTTTGAATTTTGTATTTAGAAAATAAATGGTAAAACTTGAATGGAAGATGAACTTTCATAAATATGTAAGTGGCGTGTTCTGGGCGGTCTATTCACAAGTTACGCCGTGCAATCAGTGATGAACGCTATTTGTGAATATACTCAAATTCCTTGCCTATTTTTTCTGAATTGGCAAGATATTAAACAAAAATCTTTAAAACTTGTATCAGAAAATATTATTTTAAACCTTAAGGGCATGCGACACAGTGGGATTCCTACATTACCAACCTCTTTTTTCCATTGAACAAAATTTTTTTGTGAACCATAGAACTTTTCTGGTAAATGAAATATCGAACTCAAAATTGGAGGAGAGCATAAGAAGACATTATTCTACGTGTATGTACTGCATTTGAATCGGAATTAAAAAAAAAATTATTCCTGAATTTTTTGCCAAATTTCGATTCAAATGCAGTACATAAACGTAGGATAATGTCTTCTAATGCTCTCCTGAAATTTTGAGTTCGATATTGGATTTACAAAAAAAGTTCTATGGTTCAAAAAAAATTTTGTTCAATAGAAAAAAAAGGTTGGTAATGTAGGAATTCCACTGTGTCGCATGCCCTTAAATGAAAGATAATCTTTCATATATGTGTCAGGGGCGTGTGCTGGGCTGTCTTTTCTCGAGTCGAGCCGTGCAATCAGTAATGTACTCTATGAAGCTATCAGAAATTCTAGCCCCCTTTTTTTAAAGATTACAGAAGAATCTTTGAATTTTGTATTCGAAAATAAATTGTAAAATTTGAATGCAATATGACCTTTCATAAACATGTAAGGGGCGTGTTCTGGGCGGTCTATTCGCGAGTTGCGCCGTGCAATCAGAAACTTCAAAACTTGTATCAGAAAATATGTTAGGGGCGTGAGCTAGACGGTCCATCCACGATTTGCGCTGATGCATACTATTTATGAAACTATTCAAGATGCTTGCCCATTTTTTCTAAATTACAAAAGTATTAATACAGAATATTTTAAACTTGTATCAGAAAATAGAATTTTGATTTTTAAATAAATATTAATGAAGAATCTTTTAAATTGGTAGTAAAAAATCAATTTTAAACTCTAAATGGAAGATAATATTTTCATAAATATATAAGATGCCTAAAAAAAGAAGCTCTTGTAATTTACTTTTAAATTGCTAGAAACAAATTTTCTAACAATACCGAGAGTTCCTTCTGCGCATGTTCGAAGTTGCGAAAAGTTAAAAAATGTTAGACGCGACTTTGACTGCTTACATGGCAACCGGAAAGAAACGATATCTTTCAAAATCAAAGCCAATTTTAAAGTAAATTTCAAGAGCTTTAAAATAAGATCGTGAACGTTTTTTTAGGTGAACTTTTTATCAAATCATGGATATTTTAAAGAAAATTGACAATTTTTTTAGAATCTATTATATTTTTAATAATATTCATCCTGCCAAAAAATGATAACGTAAAAAATGTTCCTTTTAGGATAAAGACCCGTGCAGAAATCGCCCGATTTCAAACTTAATACCGATCTGGCCCCGATCGGATTTCCCGATCTGGCCCTGATCGGTAGAACTCTGTGGGCCATACCTGGGATCGGCCGCCTAGACCGATTTCCTACTGAAACGCCATCTTTATGCGCTCGCAGAACTAGTGCTGCTTGATGTTTTCTGATAGTGCAGTTAAATTTGTATACATACTACTCGTTAATAATATTCTATAAATGATTAAAAATGCATAATGCGAGTAAGCTATGTGTTCGGAAGCATCAAACACCAGCCAGTATACCTCGAAACCTGCGCGACGAAAATGAGAGTAAGTAATTACACTCTGCGGGCTCATTGAAACCTAACCTCAAATACATTAATAATTAATTAAATAGTTTCAGGTAAAATTAGTATATTTACCATTAGATGAGTCAAATATTATTATATGATGAAAATTATCAAGTTCTTTTGTTTTCAATTATTATTTAAGAACTCAAGGTTTTTCGATTTAATGTAGAGTTAGAATTATCAAATCTATTGACAAGAAATGGATTGCAGTATGCACAAAATTGTAATGTTTTTAGATTATGAGAATAAAATATTTGATACCATCGATTCTGTTATTAAAACTTTAATTCTGTATTAATAAAAGATTCATTACAGACATACAATAAGGACAAATTTTCATAACATGAATTTCAGAATCAAGTAGTACAATCAAAATGCAAAATGCCAATTATGTAGGGATGCCAACAAGAGCTAGTTACTCAACTGCGCATGCGTCGCATTCGGCATCTGATTGGTTTAATTTAATTCAAAACTTTTCATTTTTGTTTAAAAGTTGTTTGGTCTATATTGCTTCTTAACAGGCTTGAAAAAATCATAGGTAAATCATAGGTTATTTCCCGCTGATTTTCTTTGGAAGCATTCGAAAATTTCAAGTTGTAGGGAATCTTTTTTCGAAAAAAATTTTTCTAATTTGTTAAGAAGTTTTATAGACAAAATTTTTTGCAAGAAATTAAAATTGTTTAATTTATTTATTTCTGGATATCATCCATTTTTTTATACAAAATTAACCTTTTCTTCGAAACTGATACCATCTGCAATAATCTTACGTTTCTCAAAAGTATAATTAAATTTTGTAGTCTGAAACCTCTTCTTTTCGTGCATGTCGTACTTTCATTTTAAGTTAAAATAACTAAATTGGAAATTCCAAATATTAAGGTGCCCTTCGGAAGGAGAGGACCATTCGATAGTTTCGAGTTTACTTATATTAAATCCCATTCGTGATACTCACGAATGGATTATATTGAGACTGATTGTGTAGCGATCGGGCACCGATGGGGCACCGATCGGGTTTCCCGATTAGGTGTCACGACCTGGCCCCGATCTGGGCGTGTGTTTCATCCCCGATCTGGCCTTCACCAGGATTCCCGATCGGGACCCGATCTGGACTGGTCTGGCCCCGATCGGGGCCAGATCAAAATTTCTGCACGGGGAATCAAGTTACAATATTTTTAATACTAAACAAAAATTCAAATTTTTAGAAAAAAAAAATTTCGTTTGAAATTTTTTTATCAAGTTTTTACGGGTTTAAATAAATTTTTTACTATATTCAGAGACACAATAATGCTTACCAAGCTTTACTGCATATTTGGAATTTTTGTTGGTAAGCATATAATTGTGTCTCCAAATAGAGTAAACAAAGACGAATAGCGGTTACATCTATAAAATAAAAGTGTATGATTCTACGAATAAAACTAAAATTGTGTTATCATATAGAATAAATTTCATATGTGATAATATTATTTTAAGATATTCATTTTATTTAAACCTGTAATCACGTTTTTTGTATGCATATGCGTAAAAATTAATTTTAAAAAAAAATTGGTAAAAAAAATTCAAAACAAATTTTGTTCCCTAAAAATTTGAAATTTTGTTTAGTGTTAAAAAGATTGTAATTTGATTCTATATCCAAAAAGGAACATTTTTTCCTTCATCATTTTCTTGTAGGGTGAATAGTATAAAAAATATAATAGATTGTCAAAAAAGGTTTTTTTTCATTAAAATGTCCATGACTTGATATAAAATTGACTTAAAAGAACGTTCGCGGGCTTATTTTAAAGCTCTTGAAATGTACTTTAAAATTGGCTTCAATTTTTTAAGATACGTTTATTTTCGATTGTCATGCAAGCGGTCATAGTCATAGTATTCTATTTTTTTTAACAATAAAAGATTGCTGCCCTTTTTCTCTAAATTTGACAAAGATTGCTGAAGAATTTTGGAAATGTGTGTCAGCAAAGAACATTTTGAATTTTAGGCTTTCATTGGAAGATAACGTTTTATAAATATTTTCCATCAGAGCCGAGTGAAAATGCTATAATTAATCGAAACGTTACGACCCACAGTAGGCCAAAAAAAGCTTCGGTGGTCAATAAACTACTATAATAATTTTCGGTTATTTTGGACCACAAAAATAGCAGAATAAAGTCTTTTGCGTAAAATAAATGTAAACATCATATTGAATTCAATGATAATTAAGTTACATAATCAATTAAATAATTGAACCTTCAAACAGAATGGACGAATTTGTAAGAAAATAGTTGAATTTTAAATAAAAAATTGATGTTCAACCAAGAAATATAACTTTGTCAAAACAGTTAAATTTTCAACAAGAAATTTCATGCTAAACCAAGAAAAATAATTTTTCTACCATGAAGTATGTATTTTCAACCTGTTAAATTAACAAAATAAAGAAACTATTTTTAACTAAAATAGTTAAATCCTCAGTCAAATATATGAATGTTCAATCACGAAAGATGAATTCAAACAAAAAACACGATTTTTTACCAAATATTTGAATTCTAAACCAAAAAGATTATTTTTCTACAAAAAACGATTAACTTTCTAACCAAAAGGACGAATTTTCAACAATATACGTAAATTTTCTAGCAAACAGTTGATTTTTCAACTTATAAAATTATACATTTTGCAAGAAAATGGAATAGTTAAATTTTTAGGTAAGAAGATTAATTTTCAACCCAAAACAAAAATGAATTTTCAACAAAAAGTTAAATTGTCGACTGAAGAAGTAAAAGATAAAGAAATTAATTTTCTCAAAGTAGTTCAACTTTAACCGAATAGTTGGATTTCAAACAAAAATACGAGAATGAATTTTCTACCAGAAAAGACGAACTTCTATCTCAAAATTATGATTCTTCAACAAAAAAGGTTATTTTCTATCAAATCGTTAATTTGTTATAAAAATAGTTTAATTCTTAACTAAATAGTTCAATTTTTAACCAAATATTTAAATTTTTAACCATGAAGTTTAATTTTTATGCGAATAGTTTAATTTTCACTTCAAATGTAAAATTTCATCGAAAAAGTAGGTTTTAAACCAAGTAGTTTAATTTTCCAACAGAAATACGAATTTTCTACAAAACAGATTAACTTTTAACCAAATTTTTGACTTTTAAGGCAAAAAGACGAATATTGTCGAATACACTGATAAATCTTTATGGAAAATAATTGAATTTTTTAAAAAGCAGTTTAAATCAAGTTAAGGACTTTTCAACCTAAAAGATCAATTCTTAACGAAACATGTAATTGTTTGTATTTTAATAGTAATAGTTAAATTGTTCGCCAAACAGTTAAATTTTCAACGAAAAATTAATGTTCTACCAAAAAAAAAAAAAAAAAAAAAAAAAAAAAAAAAAAAAAAAAAAAAAAAAAGAAAAATTGTAGACTTTTGAAAGTCGAAATGTCGAATTATCAACAAAACAGTTGAATTTTTAATACGAAAATATGATTCTTTTTAATAAAAAATATAAATTTTAAACAAAAAATCAGTTTTCCACCAAATAATTTAGTTTTCTATGAAATAACTGAATTTTCCGACAAAAAAGGCTAATTTTCTACAAAGCCGGTCAATTTTTGACCCAAGAATATAGATTTTCAACTAAAATTATAAATTTTTTACAACAAATATTAAGTAGTTTAACTTTAAACTGAATTAAAAAATTTTAAAACAGTTCAATGTAATCAAAAAGGATGAATTTTTAACGAAGATTCATTTTGTACTAAAAAGAAGAATTGTCAACAAATAATGAATTTTCAATGAATTAGTTGAGTTTCCAACTAAAAAAGATTTCAAGAAATTTTTAGTTATTATAATTAGAAGAAAAAATTCTAATATTCAGTGATTTTATTACAATTAATATGTTAAATGATGAAAGAATTAGGTCGTATTTACTTTGTAATTTTTTCTAAAACCCTGAACTAGTTTTTAAATACTGCCATAAATAAAAAAAAATTGTTTAGAGTTTTATTCATGCTATTTCAGGTCAACTAAGACCTTTTTTTATAAAAAGAAAATTTATGGAAATATTAAACAAACAAACAAAGAAAGCAGTTTTCAACACATTTTTTAGCAAAATAATAATTTTATGTTACGTCTTCCTTATTTTCTATAAAAACTTAAAATACGGTGTGCCAATTACAAAATACAATAAGTAAATTAAGAAATGTTAATTAATGTTTTAAAGATGTTATTACTATTTAAATATGTTCCCCTCAGACTTTTAAAATTTTTAGTGAATTCAAATTTCGATGTTAAAACGATTACTCGGACGTATAATTTTTTAAGAATAAGAAAAAATTTGCCTTTTTTGCAGCAGAATATAATATTGATTTTTAATTTGAAGTATAAAAAATTTAAATATAAAATTTTAAATAAATAAGTTTTTAAAAAATGTACACATTTTTTGGCCAACTTTAGGTACAAATTGACAAAAGCGAATATTTAAAATTTAATTACTTTTTCCTCATTTTTATACGTCTTTACTGATAAATAAATGACAAAACTGTATGTGTTTCAGTTACTTAATTTTCAATGGTTTAAATGATTTTGGTTAATTTGAAAAATTTTATTTCCATGGAACATCACAAATTCAGGGTACTTTTGAACGCTATAGTATATTTAATGAACTTGGTAAGTAAATAATTTTACATTAATTTATTTTTTATTATTTAAATAATTCTGTTTGGTTCAAATTGAAATTTAAAAAAAAAAGTAAAAAAATGGTATATTCTTGCTAGTTTTTTTATAAAGTTTCAAGTGTTTTGCCAAAATCTTACTTTTTATAAGTTACTTCGTGTTGCTTAGACCATTTTTATTTATTTTACTTATTGTTTAAAAAGGATAAACTCAGGTTATATCAAGTTCAAAAATAGGCATTGTGATGATTAATAAAATCGAGGAAAATATTTTCAATGTTAATTTTAACTAATTTTAGAAGGTAACTGAAAGCAAAATTTAAAAAAAAAAATTTCAGTTCAAAATTGATTATTTAAAAACATTTATTTAGGTTTTTATGTTTTTAATTTCTGTTTGAGTAAAATTTGCAATTTCTAATTTAGCTATTATGCAGCAGGGTTCATTTTTATTTATTGAAAGATTCTCTACAAATCTCTCCGTTATTTTGTATTAAAAATTTTTTATTTGAGAAAAATATTTATTACAAGATAATAAATTGTTTAAACATATTAAATTGCAAATGTCCAATAATTTCCAGCAAAAAACATTAATATTGCATAATTTAACAGAAAATTGTTCATAATTTTTAATCATCTTCGAAATCTAATGATTTTTGTTTTAAATAACCGGTTTCCTCTGTAAAAAGTTAATACAACCTGAAACTTTCAATAATTACAAATTTTTATAACTATAATTAATTTTAGTTTGAAATATTAGTTTTTGCGTGAAACGCTAACGCATTCTAAAATTGTTTAAAAAAAAAGCATAAGACTTTAAAATCTAATCATTTTTGTTTAAAAATATCAATTTCCTGGGGAAAACACCGAGAGGACCGAAAAACGTGAATGTTAAAAAAATGTGTTTAACTTTCAAATTGTGTAATGAATTCTTGAAAATATTATACATGGTTTATCTGAAATCATAAATCTTTGAAATCTAATAATTTTGTATTAAAAATACCCATTACCGGTGAAACACGTTAACATGATCTGAAATTATTGACAATTGTGAATCTCGATGATTGTTGTACAAAACTGCTAGTTTCGGGTAGAAAAAAAAGTATGAAAATGTTCAAAAATAGGTGTTCACCATTCATTTGCGACATAATAAGATAATAATTTTTCAAATAAATAAAAATTGGTTCAAAAATTTAGCTGCAGGTTAAAATCTAAGAATTAGAAGAAAATAATGGAACTTATTTTTTAAAAATAGCAAAAACAAAGAACCATTTTTAGCTTAAGAAATCTGTATTACCATCGCAAATGGAAATGACCGATCAGATGACGATACTAATCACATTACTTAAAAAGAGAAATCTACACTAAAATACCCCTCAAATTTAGAAATTTTCGTTTTTCTAAAATTAAAAAAAATTAAAATTGAATGTTATCTGTGAAAAAAGATCCCTCTCCTCCGCTTCGCTGGGAATCGATCCCAGGTAGACCCGGGTTCGGTTCCCAGCAGAGCCAAAGAGAGGAATCTTTTTTTACAAATAAAATTCAAGCTTTTTCCTATCGAAAGTTACTTTTGAACAATTATACATTGTTTAAACAATAAAGAGAGAACTAAAATGAAGAAATTCACTCTTCAAATTCATAAAATAGATCAAAGCATTCAGAAAATACTATTTATAATTCGCAATATCATAAGATAGTAAAGTGTTCAAATAAATAAAAATGGTATATTTTCACGCTTTGAACCTAACAAAATGGGTGTCGCAAAAAATAGATTTTTTTGTGCCAACCTAATGCAAAATAAAAGGGAAAAAATGAAAAAGAAGGCGCACATGGCAGATGTATATGCGACCCGATTTAGCTTGTAAATATATGGCAAGGGAGGGTCATTTCTTGCGAAGCACCTGCGAACGGAGCACGCGCTAAGTTGTATACTTCCGGTGCCTTGACGCGTGCCCTTTACTTATAAATGCAATTATATATCCTCGAGTGTACGCCTACGACTTTGCCAATTCACTCCAGATTTACAGACGCTTTTCACTTCCAACATTTATATAGAATTCTAAAGAGTTTAAGTGCTCGGAGAAATTCTCACGAGCATGCGGACATGCTTGAGAATATGCTGGACCTTCATGTGCTTTGAGAATTTAGAGAGAATTTAATAGCATTTTCAATTGGATTTTAAAAATCGTATTTTCAATATTTCTATTAATAATAATTTCATTATTTAAATTTCGCGGGAAAATGTATAGCTTAAAATTGGAAAAGGCGCTTAATTTAAATTGTAAAAGAAGTCAAAGTAACAAAAAATTTATTATTTGTATTAAACATTGCCTTATTCAGGGTTGCTAATATATATTTCAATTTATTAAAATTTTTTGTTATAAAACAAGCCATGCACTTACAACATTAGGAATATTAATGCAAAAAAGATTTTGTTTCAAATTACATTTGAAACATTTTTTAGTTGAATTTTTAAATGAAGAAGATCACTTTTGAACCTAAGAAATAAATTTTTAACTAAAATTATGAATCTTCAACCAAGATTTGAATTTTTAACCAAATAGTATGTTAAATTTTCAACCAGATTTCAACCCAAAAGATTAATTTTCTACCAAAAAAGACACATTTTCAACAAAGTACATGAATTTAAAAAAAAAAAAAATGTTTAACCAAAATTAAAATAGTTGAAATATTAGAAAAAATAATGTTAAAAAAATTATATTTGAACCAAAATAGAAGACTTAAATTTTCAGTTAAAACAAGCAATTTTCAAAAGAGAAAATTAATTTTCAACTAAAAAAAATGTTTAATTTTCAAAAAAAAAACTGGAATAGTTACATCTTCAGTTAAAAAAAATTTCAACTGAAAAGAAATGAACTTTCAGCCAAAGAAATCAATTTTTAATCGTAGTCATCAACCTTCAACCAAAGATATAAATTTTTGACCAAATAGTTTTATTATATTTTTTAATAGTGGAATTTTCATTCCAAAAGCTGAATTTTCTATGGAAAACACGAATTTTTAACTAAAAATTTATTTTAACGAAAGAAATAAATTCTGAACAAAAAAAAGAATAGTTAACTTTTATACAAAACAGAACAGTTTTTCACGAAAAAGGTTACATTTCTATCAAAAAAGGTAAGTTTTCCATCAAAAATGAAATTGTTAAAGAGAATGTTAAACTAAAATGATAAATATTTATCTGAAAAACATTTAATTATTAACCAAATAAATCAAATTTCAACCGAAAAAAACGATTTTTCAACAAAATAGTTCAATTCTTCACCACAGAAATTGAATTGTAACTAAAAAGTTGAAGTTTCGCTTAATTAGAGTACTATTCTACCAAAAAAAGATGGATTTTCAACAAATAGTTCAATTTTCACCTAAACCAGATCAATTTTCATCTAAAAAATAACATCAATGTCAATTTTCAACGAAATAGTCTAATTTTAAATCAAGAAGATTAAACTTCTATTAAGAAAGATAAATTTTCGACAAAAAATGAAACAGTTACATCTTCATTTAAAAAAATTTATTCTGAATAAGAAAAAACTAATTCTTAACTAATAAGATTAATTTTCTACCAAAATAGACGAGATTTTAACAAAGTTCAGAAAGTTTCATCTTTAGTCCAGTCAACGGGGAATAAATATCACTAAAAAAAAAAAATTGTAAAAGTAGCATTTTTTTCTCCGATACTGATACTAAATTTAAAAATTTAAGCTATGATATCGGAAGCAGCAGTGATTATGAGTCCTAATGGCAGCAATGGGAGCGGGGACGAGAACGGTTACCTCTTTCGTTAATACTGAACCCTTCGAAATTTTTTTGCTCACTTTTCCCGACAATATACTTGGCTTGGGCAGATGACAATTCCGCCACAGCTACCTGTGTACCGTTCCCCCACTACGCGGCGTCTACTGACCCCGTCGAGCTGCTGCCAGTGAGCTTGGTCAGCGGGGAGCATTTGTTCCTAATGAGGCCTAAAATATGGAATATAAAATTTTTTAAATTTCCCACTTAGTAAATC
>NC_046666.1:5329446-5345217 GCF_010883055.1 Belonocnema kinseyi | reverse complement strand
CAATTTTGAGCAACCTGATTGGTTAAGCAATAAAAAAATTTATGATGCTTCAAGTCTAGCCAAATATTAGCATCCGGAATTTCCCAAATTTTTCCCAAATTTGGGTAAGACTGAAACTATTCATCCTTTTGCAAAGTGCAACATTATTAAGGGACAAGTTTGAGAAATGCGTTTGTCTGGGCAATAAACAAAATTTATGATATTTCAATACTGGAAAATTTTCCATAAAATTGTACATAAAATTGAACATAAAAATGAATACTAATTCTTTAATTGTCAACTTTATGAGTCTAACAACATATCGTTGGAATCGTTATAATTCGTAGGTTTCGAATATCATATTTGTGATTTACTAAGTGTGAAATTTAAAAAATTTTATATTCCATATTTTAGGCCTCATTAGGAACAAAGGTCCCCCGCTGACCATGCTCAGTGGCAGCAGCTCGACGGTGTGAGGGGAAGCCGCGTAGTGGGGGACGGTACACAGGTAGCTGGGGCGGAATTGACCATCGCCACTTAGCCTTCGGGTGGCCGTGACGTCACTGCAATGCAGGTTCTCAATGAGGAAAATTTCAAAACTAAAAATAAAATTATAAAATAAAATTAATGCAATGCACACTAAGCCATCTTTTTATTTTATGAAAAATATATTTTGCTTGATAATTTGAATAAGATTAATTTCAAACATATCATTAAGAACCTATAAAAAACCATAATTACAAAAATGAATTTTTTATTTTCAAACGCAGTGAATAAGACAATTAACAATAAATATAACATAATTTTAAAATGTCTATAACTCACAGCAATGTTAACAACATTTTATTTAAGTAGACTGGGAAAATATGGCCGCTCTCGCAAAACACGTTTTTTATTATTGCTTGCGATGAGCAAAGTTTGATAGTTCCGAAAAATTAGGGAATGTTAGGGAAACATGATAGAGTTCGGGTATTTTCGATAAAGTGAAATTATTTGTATTATTATGATTAAAAATCGCAACTATTTATTTGCAAATTAATCTGTGTTTGTTAAGGATTCAAATTATTTGGTTGAAAATCCTTTTTATTGCGCTGAATTCAACTATTGTTTGTATAAAATTAAAATCCTTTTTGGTTAAAATATCAAATATCACGTTTTTCGTTAAAAAATTATCTTCTTTCGTTAATAATTCCATTACATAGTTGAAAATGAAACTACTTTGTTTAAAACTAATTTATTTGGTTGATGGCAGATCATTTTAGTTGATAAATAGTTTTTACAAAATTTAATTACTGTGTTGAAAATTAAGATTTCTAGTTGACAATTAATTGTTTTAAGTGGAAATTTAAGTCGTAAATATGTGGTTCAGGATTTATCTTCTTAAGATGAAAATTTAAATATTTGGTTAAAAATTACTGTATTTGATTTAAAAATCGAATTTTCTGAGAGATTATTTAATCTTCTAGGTGACTCATTCATTTTTTGTTTTAAAATTGCTTTAAAAATTCAAATATTTCATTGAAAATGCCTGTATCTTGTCAAAAAATCATCTTTTTGGTTGAAAATAAGTTTTTTCTTATTTACAGCTCATTTCTTTAACTGAAAATTTTACTGGTTTAAAATGTATTTTTTCAGTTTAGAATGCATGTAATAATTATAATTTTGTAATAATTAATAATTTTAGTTGAAAATTCACTCGAATTATTCCAATTTTTGTGCAAAAGTTACCTTCTTTGATAGAAGCGTAATCTTTTTCGTTAAAAAATTATTTGTTTTGTAGGAAATTCAAGAGTTCTATATTTTTAAGAACTCGTCATATATCTGGTCGTAAAATAAATATTCAGTTAAAAAATCGTATTTTTTGTTGAAAGAAGATTCATCTATTCTGTGGAAAATTCAACTATTTGGTCAAAAATTCATATTTTCAATTTTAAATTCGTTTCTTTTTAGTTGAGAATTTACATTTTTAGTTGAAAATAAATTAATTTGGCTGAAACATCGTTTTTGGTATGTTTCAAATTTACTTTGCTATCGGCAAATTTAACTATTTAATATTATTACTCGTATCAAATAGTGCCTTATTCAGGGCTGCTACAATATCCCAATTGATAAATTCTTTTATGTACAAAAACAACCATACCCATAGAACATTAATACTGATAATGCAAAAAAATGATGCAGAAATGATGAATCTTCAATTAAAAATATGTATTTTTAACCAAATAGTTCGTTGAATTTTTAACCTAAAAGCTTATTTTTCTGTCAAGAAGATTAATTTTCAACAAAGTATATGAATTGTTATCCAAAAAAAGATTATTTTCAATCAAAATTAGAAAAGTTATCCTTTTAGAAAAATAAATTTAAAAATATATATATAATTTGCAACATAAATAAATAATTTTTTAACCAAGAATAGCAGAATTAAATTTTTAGTTAAACCGATCCATTTTTATACAAAAAACATGAATTCTCAACAAAATAATTCAATTTTAAAATCCAAAAGATGAATTTTCTACCAAAAAAGATAAGCTATATAAATTTACAAACGAAATATTAAATAGTTAAATTTGCCGATAGCAAAGTAAATTTGAAACAAACCAAAAACGATGTTTCAGCCAAATTAATTTATTTTTAACTAAACATGTAAATTTTCAACTAAAAAGAAACGAATTTTCAACTAAAAATATGAATTTTTGACCAAATAGTTGAATTTTCAACACAACAGATGAATCTTCTATAAAAAAAGACGATTTTTTAACTGAACAGTTATTTTACGACCAGATAAATGATGAGTTGTGAAAAAATAGAACTCTTGAATTTCTTACAAAACAAATAATTTTTTAACGAAAAAGATTACGCTTCTATCATTCAAAAAGGTATAACTTTTGCACAAAAATTGGAATAATTCGAGTGAATTTTCAACTAAAATTATTAATTATTACAAAATCATAATTATTACATGCATTCTTAACTGAAAAGATAAATTTTAAACCAAACATAAAATAGTTAAATTTTCAGTTCTTAAAATAAATTTTTAACAAAAAAACATAATAAAGAAATTTTCAGCAATATAGTTAAATTTTCTAGCAAATAAATTAATTTGTAACCAAAAAGATCAATTTCCGACAAAAAATTGCAACAGTAACATTTTCAGTTAAAGAAATGAACTGTAAATAGGAAAAAACTTATTTTCAACCAAAAAGATGATTTTTACACAAGATAAGGCATTGTCAATAAAATATTTGAATTTTTAAAGCAATTTTAAACCAAAAAATGAATGAGTCACCTAGAAAATTAAATAGTCTCTCAGAAAATTCAAATTTTCAATCAAATACAGGAATTTTGAACTAAATATTTAAATTTTCATCTTAAGAAGATAAATTCTGAACCACATATTTACGACGTTAATTTCCACTTAAAACAATTAATTGTCAACTAGAAATCTTACTTTTCAACAAAATAATTAAATTTGAAAAAAAAATGTTTATCAACTAAAATTATCAGTCATGAACCAAATAAATTAATTTTAAACAAAGTAGTTTCATTTTCAACTATGTAATGGAATTATTAACCAAAGTAGATAATTTTTTAACGAAAAACGTGATATTTGATATTTTAATCAAAAATGATTTTAATTTTATACAAAAAATAGTTGAATTCAGCGAAATAAAAAGGATTATCAACCAAATAATTTGAATCCTTAACAAACACAGATTAATTTGCAACTAAATAGTTGCGATTTTTAATCTTAAAAATACAAATAATTTTACTTTATCGAAAATACCCGAACTTTTGGATTTTGAATTGCAGACAATCGTTCTCGGAGTTATCATGCTCATCGCAAGCAATAATAAAAAACGCGTTTTATTGTTAATTGTCTTATTCGCTGCGTTTAAAAATAAAAAATTCATTTTTGTAATTATGGTTTTTTATAGGTTCTTAAGGGTATGTTTGTGATTACTATTAGTCAAATTATCAAGCAGAATATATTTTTCATAAAATAAAAAGATGGCTTAGTGTGCATTGCATTAATTTTATTTTATAATTTTATTTTTAGTTTTGAAATTTTCCTCATTGAGAACCTGCATTGCAGTGACGCCAAGGCCACCCGAAGGCCAAGTATATTGTCGGGAAAAGTGAGCAAAAAAATTTCGAAGGGTTCAATATCATCGAAAGAGGTAACCTTTCTCGCCCTCGCTCCCATTGCTACCATTAAGACTCATAATCACCGCTGCTTCCGATATCATTATTATTATTATTATTATTATTATTATTATTATTATTATTACACCATTAAGCCATTTCCCTTTCGGGGTAGGCGTGACTCACTCGGCAGGGGAAAGGAGTAGTGTGTGGATGGGATAGAGATTTTTCAGATTGATCCAGAATTCTCGTGCTATTTATGTAAATAACACGTTCGTTCCGCAACACTGCTCCGACCCAGGTTGCTGATCAATCTCTCTAGCAATCACCCCAAGCGAAGTACCTCACGAAGCCATTATGTAAGGTTCAGCACTTGGGTCCATTAATAGCCAAGGTCTTTGTTTCAGGCGTCATTCACTCTACTGACACTCTTTTTATTAACTATTTGCCGCCATACTTTCCTGTCCTGGCATACTTCTCTAGCTTCTTCTATGTCCATGCATTTTTTCATGTAGGCTCTCGTGTTTCTGTGACTTCTTATGTCTCTTCTAAGTAGGGTCTCATTCACACATTCTAACCATTCTTTCCGCGGTCTACCTCTGGGCACGTTGCCATTTACTTTACCTTGATAAACTTGTTTCGTTAGTCGTTCATTTGGCATTCTCTCAAATAAATTAAATTTATTACATTATTTATTAAATTTAATTAAATTTTGAAATTTAGTTTAAATCTTTAAAAGAGGCCCTAAATATTATTATTCTGACCTAAAAATTCGAAAATGTATTGTATGAGAATGGAGGAACACTCGCAAGAAGTTTCATCTCAAAAGCATCCCCTTAAACATATCAAATTGTACACTGAAGTTGGGCTCATTTTACACTGATAGTTTGTCATGCGAATGATAAAAGAATTGTGCAGCTAATCCAATTTCAAAGCGCAGCCGTTGACAATAGGTCCACAATAGATACAACCTTTTTTGTGCACTACAAAATTGTGAACATTTTTTCACATCACCATATTCGACCTAAAATTAACAGTTCTCGAGTAATTTTAAAAAACATGTTATTGTTTAACACTTTCCAGAATTTCGGAACTTTGCCGTACACATATGTTTGGGGACTTTTTATGATATCTTTATAAAGTCATTGCCAACGTATCTGTGAAAAAAATGCTACTTTTACGAATTTTTTTCTCAAATCCTTCATTGACTGGACTAGAAGAAAAATATTACATTTCTATCAAAAAGGGTAAATTTTCCACAAAAAATGGAATAGTTAAGTGAATTTTTAACTGAAAAAATAAAGTTTCTACGAAAAATAAAATGCTTAAAATTTCAGTTAGTAAAATGAATTTTTAACCGAAAAAGAAACAAATTTTCAATAAAACAATACAATTTTCGATATGAAAAGATCAATCGACAAAATAATAAAATTTTGAATCGAAAAATATGAAATTCACCCAAAAATGTACTTTTTAATCAAGAGAGATGAATTTTCAACTAAAAAATATAAATTTTTCAAGCAAAAATGGAATAGTTACATCTTCAGTTACGAAAACAAATTTTCAGCTAAAAAAGAGGAATTTTCAGCCCAAAAGATAAATTTTCTATAAAAAATGAATTTTGAACAAAAAATAGAATAGTTAAATTTTCTACAATGCAGAAGATTTTTTAAAGAAAATGATTACATTTCTAAAAAGAAAAGTAAATTTCCCATACAAAAAAATTAATAAATAAATAACAAATAATAAAATTTGCATTCCGAAGAAGCAGAGTTCTGAATTAAAAATGTAGTAGTTGGTCTTTCAACCGAAAAAGATTTTATTTTTAAATCAAAAACAGTTCAATTTTTCAAATAAGAAAGATTTTTTAGTGAAGAAAGACAAACAATTTCAAAAAATGTTTTAATTTCTAACTAAAAAGATAAGCCTTAAACAAATTGGATTAATTAACAAAAATAACGATTTTTCAATAAAATACATGCATTTTCTATCAGATACTTGAAATTTCGAATAAGATCGATCCATTTTTAACCAAAAATAGAATATTGAAATATTCATTCAAAAAAATTACAAACCCAATACCGAATTTTCAACAAAATAGTTAAATATAGTAATATAAAGCTACTTTTACAAATAAACAATCATTTCTATTTAATTTTATATTGCAATTTAAAAAAAAAAAATTGAGCACGCGCTCAAAACAATTCCCTGGCTTAAAAAAAAAATTCCCTGAAGTTTCCAGATTTTTCCAAGTATATAAAAATTCCATGACAGGATTACAAGAGATTACATGAGGCGCCAAATTAAAAATTTTGTGTATCAGTTCCGTTGTACTTGCCTGTTAATTTCCTTAAGAAATTTAAGCCCCCTAAATACACTCATTAACAAAACTGACCTGTCCTCGCTAAATGCGACATAATCATTTCCAAAGTACTTTTCAATGATGAACACGAATCTGGCTTCCATTTGTTGCAAAAAGGTATATTTTAATAGTTAATTAGAATAAAAATTTTTTAATAAAAAATAGTTTAAATGTTTTTTTAACTGGCGAGAAATATTTTTCAGCTCTGCAACGGTTTCTAAGATATTAACAAAACAAAAAAAAAACGGAGAAAAAATGCGAAAAATGTACTGAAAATTCAATCTACTGTAATTCAGGATATATTTATATTTTGAAATAAACTTTAGCTCGTCATATGTTTAATTGTAGAAAATAAGACGATCAATCACATTTCATTCGTTTCTTAATTTCATGCAGTTGTGAAAGATAAGACAATCATATTGTTTTTGGTTTCTGAATTTCATACAGTTCTAAAACATAAGACGATCAATCACATGTTCATTTATTTCTGAATTATTCGTTTCTGCATGAAATTCATAAGCAAGTAACACTTTAATGGATCGTTTTATGTTTTTAAAATTGCATAAAATTCAGAAACACTTTAGAACTGCATGGAATTTAGAAAAAAATGATAATGTGAGTGATCGTCTTATGTAAATGAAACTTTATGAAACGTATGAACTAGTAAAAACGTGAGTAGTCGTTTTATCTGTTAGAAGTGCGTAAAATTCAAATAGAGTTAACGGTATGAAACTTATTTAAAAAGCAACAATGTGATTGATCGTCTTATTTTTTAGAACTGTATAAAATCTACTAACGAATGAAAATGTGATTGATCATCTTATATTTTAGAACTGCATTAAGTTTATAATTGCATAAAATTTATAAACAAACGAGAATGAGATAGATCATTTTATCTGTTAGAACTGTATAAAATTAATTTAAAAAGTACAAATTTCATTAATCGTCTTATGTTTTGGAACTGTATGAAATTCATTTTGAAAAAGTAAGAGTCTGATTGATCGTCTTATCGTTTAGAACTGCATAAAATTTCGAAACAAATGACAATGTGATTGATCGTCTTATTTTTTAGAACTGCATTTAATTTAGAATTGCATAAAATTGAGAAACAAACGACAATATGATTGATCGTCTTGTGCTTTAGAACTTTATAAAATCCATAAAAAGTAACTACTTAATTAATCGTCTTATGTTTCAGAACTGTATGAAACTCATAAATAAGTCACAATCAGATTGACATGAAATTAAAAAAAAAGACAATGACCATCTAACTAATCGTATTATGTTTAAGAACTGTATGAATCTTACAAAAAAGTAAAACCGTGATGGATCAAGAAGTGCATAAAATTCAGATAAAGTTGACAATGTGAGTGATCGTCTTATGGTTTATAACGGTATGAATTTCATAAGCAATCGAAAATTTTATTAATGGTCTTATGTTTTAGAACTGCATAAAATTCAGAAACAAATGCCGATGCGAGTGATCGTCTTAGGTTTTAGAAATGCATAAAATGTGAAACAAATGGCAAAGTGATTGATCGTCTTATTTTTGCGAACTACATCAAATTTAGAAACAAATGACAATGTGATTGGTCGTTTTATGATTTAGAACTGTATCAAATTCATAAAAAAATAACAATTTGATTAATCGCTTATATTTTAAAATTACATGTAATTCAGAAACAAAGGAAACTGTAAGTGATCGTCTTATTTTCCAAAATTGAACATTTAATGCCAAGAACATTATTAAGTACAAGTTTCCGGAAATTAAAATGAAGGTTTCACATTTTTCAAGATATCTCGGAAACGGATAATCCGAATTAAATTTTTTCTCCTGATCATTATTCTTCATTAAGAAACAAAGAAATCGACAAAAAATTGAAGATTATCAATTATTTTAATTATTAGGGCATTGAAGTTTGAATAAATTTTTCGCCCTTTTTCAAGTTTTTTGCAAATATCTCAGAAACCGTAAGTAGATAACGCTAAAGTAGGATGGTATTTGTAAATTTCGTTAAAAAAAACAAATCGACATAACTTGCGGTGATGACGGAAAAACATTTTTAATCTTTGAAAAACATCGTTCAACAATTTTTTACTGAGATTTTCATTTGAAAGTATCTCTTAAACTTAACCTGACTTTCAAAACAAATAGTTTCGAATTTTTAACTAAAAGAGATGAACTCACAAAAAACATATAATAGTTGATATTATAAACAAGAGAAGATTTTTATTTTTAATTAGAAACAGTTGAATTGGACCAAAAACAAAGATATTCTACATATTTTAATATATTTTTATGATTTCTAAAGATTTATAAGTATTTTAAGGAATTTTAACGATTTTTTAGAGAAATTTAGGGAATAAAATAAATTTGATTTATTGAACAAAAATTAAAATAAATAATAAAATAAAAATTATTTTTAGAGAACTTTAGGGAATAAAACAAATTTTATTTCAACGCATTTTTACGGATTTCAACAATTTAAAGGGATACAAAGGACATACAAAAATTTCAAAGGATTTTAAACATTTACATAGATTCTAAAAAATTTCAAGAGATTGGTTGAAAAAATTTCAAAATTCTTAATATTAGACAATGTCTCATTATGGATTTTTAAATACTTTATGTTTTGATTATAAGAAAATAAAAATATATTTTTTAGATATTTTTTAAAATAATTTCAATTCAATTTAAATCCAAGATATTTCAAATTATTTCTACTTATTTCAATGGATTTTCACAATTTAAAGGAATTTTAATCCATTTCTACTGGACTTTAGGAAATAAGTTAAATTTGATTTCAAGATATTTCTACGGATTTCAACTTCAAAGAATTTTAAAGATTACGAGTTATTTTAAAAGCTTCCCAAGAATTTCAAGACGTTTCGTTTCAAAAATGTATATAACTCCTAATATTGAAAAGTTTGCATTTATTAATTTTTAGATAGTTTGATTTTAATAGTTTAAAATAAAAAGCAATATAACATTTTAGGCTCTTAAATTTGAACTATTTTTCATTTGAGTTTGAGAGCATTAAAAAACGTTGTTTCCAATTTACATTCAAAGTAATATTTAATATTAAAGGATGGAATAAGAAATCTTGGACATAAATATATATTTATTTTTATAATTTTATATTCTGTCCAATAGAAATCTTTAAGAAAATCATTTACCACTACTTAAAAGCCATAAAATTTCTTCAAATAAGTTTGTTTCTTCTTTTATAAATGTAAAAAATGGGTCTTTCTCCATGACAACGCACCTGTCCATTCATCGCAACTTATTCAGAAATTTCTGGTGAATCACCAGAAATTGCAAGAATGCATACCCCAAGGTCGGATACTTTCCAGACGGACTTCGTACTTTGCTTCTTACAGAAATTCCCTTACTGGCACCTGGCACCCGGAGATATTTAAAATATTAATTTTTTTTCTTTGTAGAAACTTGGGAAATTTGAGCCTCGTAATTTGACCGTGGAATTAAAATAGTGCTTGACCTTCGATTACGCTCTACGCGGTTCGGTTTGATTCGATCGAAATCATGCAAATTATTTCTTGTTTGTGATGCGCGTGCCAAGATAGCCTTTTAGCCTGTGAAAACATACCTTAACGTCGAGTTGCAATTGCAACTGTACAATACAATTTACGCTCCGTTGCGATGTACAGCTACTTATGTGCTTACACGACCAGCCTACATTATGACTAAACATTTTTATCGTGCATTGTTCTCCAGTTGCGCAATACTCAATGCCTTACTTGTACCTTAAAACTTCCAAGCATTTATTTTAATCAGTTACGCGATTTTTGGACACGATTCGTTCGTCATACACTCAGAGAAATGTTTCTTTAAAGCAAACAAATTCTTTCTTTGATATATCTAATTGATAGAAACAAATATTTGTTTATCCAATTAAAAAGAAAAAAATTCTTTAATAGCAGAAATCATTAAATAATCATTCAGCACTATTTAAAAACTGCACAATTTCTACTAAAAAGATTGTTTCTTCTATTCTAAATGTAAGAACTGGGCCCATCGCCATGACAACGCAACTTCTCATTCATCGCAGCTTATTCAACAATTTCTGTCGAAACACGGCCCTAATAAAATACTAATGAAATTTTTCTCTATTTGTGTGATATAGAATTATTGAGATTGAGGTAGGAGTTAAATTATTTTTTAAATGGAAATTTTAAAAAATTGTTTAAGGAAAATCTATCTATTTACTCCAAATATAACAGATTTAATATCACGATTGTAACTACTCTGCTGATATTACAGATTTCGTTTGAAATTATTCGTATCTCCTAGCTTGAGATATCGTGGAAGTTCTGTGGTTCGATTTCCAGTGGAGCGATTGTTAGAAAACCTTTTTTCAGAAAAGCATAATTCTAATACCTTTTGTTTAAAAAATGTTCTATTTTGCAAGTCTTTAATGGCAGAAATAAGTTGAAAATTATTTATTACTATTTAAATCCTGAAGGGGCATCTCCCTCTTTATCGCAGCTTATTCAGCAATTTTTGGTGAAATTCGAACTTTCCACCAAATTCTGAATCTGTTCAAAATTACACAATTTACAGACTTTATCATATTTGTTGCATATTTTTTTTATAATTTTAAATTAATAGATTCATAATAAGAAGCTTTTGTTAAAGCTCAAATCCTATTGAAATATTTAGCAATATTTGACTATTCATTTGAAATGAGAAATTACAAATGAAATATTCAAAATTAAACAATTCAAAACTGAATTGTTTTAAATAGGAATAAACCTTGAATTGTTAAAATTTCAGAGTCCTGAATTTAAACTTCAAACGTTAAGTACAATGGATGAACTATTTCTTGCTCATTTGCACTTTTATTGAATTCAAAGTGGACGAATTCTGAATAGTTTTATAGAGTTTAAAATAAGGAAATTTTGATTTTCTTTATTTCGTGAATTGGAAGGATAATTTTTATTTTTTATATTTTTATTAAGCTGGAAGAAAGGAAATTTAAAAAAAATTATGAATTGTAACAAGGCGAATTTTTTTATTTTCAAGATTTGTATTGAAGGGAGGAAATTTCGGTTATTTTTTTTCTCTAAATTGAAAGAGGTAATTTTTGTAGCATTTTCATTGAGTTGATTTGGGTAACTTTTTATTTTCAATATTTCCTCTGAATTGGAAAAGGGAAATTTTTAAAACCATTTTTCTTGAGTTGAAAGAGAAAAAAATTGATTTTTAATTTTTCCTCAATTCAAAAAGAGAAATTCTTTATTTCTAACCTTTTTATTGACTTGAAAAGGGAGGAAATTCTGGTTTTTTTAATTTTTACTGAATTTGAAGAGACCTTTTTTTATTTTATAATTTTTATAGATTATCTTTTTTTTCTAAATAGGAAGAGGGCCGTTTTTATTTTTAGCCTTTTTATTGTCTGTAAGAAAAGAATTTTTATATTCATTTTTTTCTGATTTGGAGGATGGCATTTTTTAAAAAAATTTCTTTAGTTTAAAGGAAGAAAATTTTTTTAAAGATTTTTTTTAATTGTAAAAAAGAGAATTTTTTATTTTAAAGATTTTGTATAGACTTTCAAGGGTTGAAATTTGGGTTTATTATTATTATTTTTTTAATTGCAAAAGGACATTTTTCCCTTTTAGCATTTTTATTGAATTGAAGGAGGAAATTGTTTAATTTCAATCTTTTCTCAAAATTGGAATGTGTAATTTAAAAAAAATTGTATTCAGTTGGCAGTGTGAAAATTTCAATTTTTAATCATTTTCGAAATGGGAAGAGATACATTTTTTTGTTTTTAAGATTTTAACCGATTTTGAGGGTCTAAAGTTTTGGTTTTAATTTTTTCGAAATTGTAAGAGAAATATTTTTTTTAATTTTGAGATTTTAATCGAATTTGGAGGTTTAAATTTATTTCTGAATTGGAAGAGAACAATTTTTGTTCTCAACATTTTTGCTGAGGTGGAAGGGAAGAAATTTTGGTTTTCAATTTTTTCTGGATTGGATGGGGAAATTTTCTTATTTTAAAGATTTGTAGAGAGTTGGAAGAGTAAAAAATTTGGTAATTTTTACTTCTGAATTTCAAAATGGCATTTTTTAGAATTTTTATTGTGTTGAATTTTTACCTTTTTATTTTCAATCTTTTCTCTGAATTGAATGAGGGTAATTAAAAAAATTTTTTGTATTGAATTGGAGAGGAAATTTTAATTTTTAATTTTTTCTTAATTGTAACGGGGGCATTTTTGATTTTAAGATTTGTATAGAGTTCTTTTTTTTTAATTTGTAAGGGGCCAATTTTTCCTATTACAATTCTTAGTAAAATGGAAAGGGCGGGGGGGGGGGGCTTTTTATTTCTAATCTTTTCCCTGATTTGTAGTAGGGTATTTTTTTATTTTTACCATTTTTATAGAGTTGGAAGTAAGATAAGTTCGATAAAAATTTTATTTTTTTATTTTTAAAAAATGATTTTAAAAGCTTTTATTTTGTACATGTAAATTATTAAGCTTTCAAAGTAAAAAAACTCCATACAACAAATTGTGTAAGTTTCGATTAAGAAATTAAACAAAGTTTTTTTGGAGTGCTTTCTTTGCAATTCAGTTTTAATTAAATGTACAAATTTTCAGTTCTAGGATTTCGAATTTCTAAATTTTAATAACCCTAAAAAATTTGTTCAAACCAGAAAAAAACGGGAATTTTTTCTCACTATTAAAACGACCACCCTGAATTGTTGGAACAGACCTTTAGTTCAAATCACCAATGTTTTCATATAGCAATCTGGAGAACGTATCAGTGGATTATATTTTTTTAGCAATAAAAACCGATTTGTGGATGATTGACAGTCGACTGCAAAAAAAAATATATTTTTTGCGGATCATCCGTCATTGTTGTTATTGTTGTTGCTGTGGAAAAGCTGATCTTTTCAAGCGTCTGGTTTGGTTCGGCTGTCAGTTACGGTCTATTAATATACTCGGTGCGAGCAGCCTACCTAATTCCTAATGGAATTCTCCTATAGGTTCTTCGAATTTCTTCCTAAAAATATGCCCACCAAGCACTACAGAATTCCTGAGCTTAATGCACTTTTACATTCACTCTCGAAATACAATCCAACAACTGGCGAGTTGAACAATTAAAAATTTCAGCTATCAAAATTATCATAAGAAAGACAGGTATATACTGGATGTCTATTTTTAAACAGTAAAAATGAAATTAATAAACTATATTTATTTTTTCGGAAAAGTAATTTGATTATACTTCTTTAAGTTGGAACTCTTTAGAGGAATTAATAATTGAATTCATTTGCGTATGGAAAAATAAAATAATAAGTAAACTGCATAGTGAAGAGTGAAATTTCAAAGGGTTTCGTGATGTTTATAGCAGCTCTCTCACTGCAGACTGGTCAAAATTATGTTACTGTGAATCAATAAATGAATTCTCTGATTTATCTGCTCTTAAACGCCAGCAAAATGTTTGTAGTAAATGTTAAAACAGTGTCAGATGAAGACAAATCTGTTTTGAATAAAAAAATTTAATAATAAAATAATGGGTCTTTGTGACCTATATATAAATAAATAATTAATTATTTTATAATTTCATTTATTTCTTATTGGACTAATGTTTGAATTTATTTACTCTATGCAAAGGAATCTTCAACAAAATAAATTTTTTCTCGTAAGAGTGGATTTCATAATATTTTCGGGGATTATTTTTAGGTTCCTTTTCCCAAAAAAATACTCAAGCAAATCAATTTGTGAAAATAATTTCACAAAAAGAGCTCAAACATATATTTATATTTAGAAAAGAAGAAACAACCTTTTCATAATAAATGGTATGGTTTTTAAATTATATTAAACTGTTTTTCAATTACTTCTGCCATTAAATAATATTTTTTCTATTGCATAAACTAAGTTGATGAAAATGTATTCACGGCGATATAAAAACGCTCGGGAAAACATCAAATTTGTTAAATAAACAATTCTTATATATTTTAAATCGCATTTTTGATTAAGAAATTTGCAAGGAAAATTTCCTCTTCTACAAATTTGTTCATTACAACACAAATTGTTACAGGCTAGGGATTCAATTTTTTAATTGCAATTGGCAGCCTAGTCGCTAGATAACAAATAACAATAACTAAAATAAAATAGATAAATAAATAGAAATAAATAATGATAACAAATTTATTCTTCAGTTAAACAAAAATTTCACCCTAGATATTAAATTTAAAATGAGGAAAATAAAGTTTTAACATAAGAAAGTGAAATAATACCGAGAGAATCGCCCAAGAATTTTGAGGTTGTAATTTCACAGGTTTTGAAAATCGGTTTTCGGTAGCGATTGAAAATAGAATTTTCAATTTTTCACAGACAAATAATTTCTCACGAGATATAGGGAAGCTAAATAAAAATAACAAATGTTTTATAAAAACAAATTAGTCAGTTCCGAGAACATATAAATTTAGTGTGATGGTATCGCACTGAGATAGACGATTCTTCGATGAAGGGTCTATAAAAAGAATTATTTTTTTCACTAAATGATAATAATTTCAAAGAATATCGTGAAGGGGAAAAAATTAATAATCTAAAACAATATGCTTTGAATTAAACGCTTTTATTCAATTTCAAATCCTATTGCAATATTATCGGTCAGAAACGTTTGACTTTCATAATTATAATTTTAAAGGAAGGAAATATTTTGCCTTTTTCAACATTTTCATTGAGTTTAACGCGGGAAAAATGGGTATTTTCAACATTTTTATTGAGTTTGAAATAAGCAAACTTTAATTTTTAGTTTTTGATAAAGTTGCAGAGAGATATTTTATATTTCTAAAATTTTTATCGATTTAAAAAAAAATGAAATTCTGGTTTTTAATTTTTATGAATTGGAAGAAGGATACATTTTTATTTGTAACATTTTAATCGAGTTGGAATGGAGGAAATTTTTATTTTCAATTTTTAATTTTTAGTTTTTATTAAAGTTGCAGAGATATTTTATATTTCTAAAATTTTTATCGAGTTAAAAAAAAATGAAATTCTGGTTTTTAATTTTTATGAATTGGAAGAAGGATACATTTCTATTTGTAACATTTTAATCGAGTTGGAATGGAGGAAATTTTAATTTTCAATTATTAATTTTTAGTTTTTATTAAAGTTGCAGAGAGATATTCTAGATTTCTAAAATTTTTATCGAAAAGAAAAATGAAATTCTGGTTTTTAATTTTTATGAATTGGAAGAAGGATACATTTTTATTTGTAACATTTTAATCGAGTTGGAATGGAGGAAATTTTAATTTTCA
>NC_046666.1:5309439-5329346 GCF_010883055.1 Belonocnema kinseyi | reverse complement strand
AAAATTTTTATCGAGTTAAATAAAAATGAAATTCTGGTTTTTAATTTTTATGAATTGGAAGAAGGATACATTTTTATTTGTAACATTTTAATCGAGTTGGAACGGAGGACGTTTTGATTTTCAAATTTTTCTGAATTGGAAGAGGCTTCATTTTAAATTTTATTATTTTTAGTGAGGTGAAATGAAGAATATTTGGTTTTGAATTTTTTTCTGAATTGGAAGAAACCATTTTTTGTTTTTATCATTTTTATGGCATAATTTGGAATAGAGGAAATTTTTGTTATTATTATTTTTTTAATTAAAAGAGGCAATTTTTTTACCATTTTTATTTATTTGAAAGAAAGAACTTTTTATTTTTTAAATTTTTGTTCAGTTGACAGAGAGGGAATTATGGTTTTCAATTTTTGATAAATTTGAAGACCTTTTTTTTATTTGATAATTTTTATTGAGTTGGAAGGAAATAAATTTTGCTCACTTATTGTTTTTTCTGAATTGGAAAAAGAGAATATTTGGTTTTCAATTATTTTTTTGAATTTGAAGAGGCCTTTGTTAAAACTTTACTGTTTATTTTTTGCGTTTTTATTTATTTGAAGGATAGAACTTTATATTTTTAACATTTTTGTTCAATTCAAAGAGAGGAAATTATTTTAAATTTTCGCTAAATTTGAAGACCTTTTTTTATTTTATAATTTTTATTGGGTTGGAAGGAATTAAATTTTGGCCATTTATTCTTTTTCTCAATTGGAAGAAGGAATGTTTATATTTTTAACATTTTTATTTACTTAAAAAGGAGAAAATATTTGTTTTCAATTTTTTTTAAATGGAAAAGGGGATTTTTTCTTTTTAGAAATTTTATTGATTTGAAGGACAGAACTTTTAATTTCATTTTTTTTCTGAATTTTAAAGAGGGTAATTTTTTAATTTTCAATATTTTAATTGAGTTGGAATGGAGCAAATTTTAATTAAAAAATTTTGTTTTGAAATGAACGATGAAATTTTTTCTTTTTAGAATTTTTATTAATTTGAAGGAAAAAACTATTTATTTTTAACATTTTTGTTCATTTGAAAGAGAGGAAACTATGGTGTTCAATTTTTTCTTAATTGTAAGAGGCCAACTTATATTTTTTATTAAATTAGAAGGAATACAATTTTTTGTTTATGTTTTGTCTTAACTGGGAGATACGTTTTTTGTTCTTTTAAGCATTTTTATTGAATTGCAATTTTTCAATTTTAAAATTGTTATGGAGTTGGAAGGGAAGTCAATTTTAGTTTTCAATTTTTTTCTGAAATTGCAAAGGCCTTTTTTTATTATATTATTTTTATTGAGTTGGAAGGGATGAAATTTGGTTTGCTTATGTTTGGATAAATTGAAAAAGGCTAATTTTGTCTTTTTATATTTAATATCTAATAAAAACTGCGCATAGAGTTTCCCCAATGTTAAAAGGTACTTATTGGTAGTTTCTGAAAATTGTTTAAATTCTCGAACTTATTAAATTTGTTTTGAATCAAAAAAGATAGTTAAGATAAGTTGTAAATCTTGCAATTTTTGTTTGAGCCGTACTTTATTATAGTTAATTTGAAACATAATTAATTTGTTTAATTCAACGAAGAAAATATTTTAACTTTAAAGTTTAATTTAAATTCTAAATGGTTTAGTTTTAAATTAATCGAACTTTAAAAACTTAAATTAATTATGAGAGATAATTCCAATTTAAATAAAAAAAATTTATAATATTTTTCTTTAAAGAAACTTTGATTAAAATATAGTAAAATGAAACAGGATAATTTACTCTGAAATTATTATTACCTTATTATTATTTTATTATTATTATTGAAAATTCGTAGATGTAAAATGAACAATGATATTTTCAAATACCGTATATTTCAAAAGAAAATGGACAAAAGGGACATAATAATATAAATATTACAAGAAGGTTTAAAAAATACGGGTCTATTTTTTAATATTTTTAATTATAAATTATTACAATATGCATTTTTAATAAAATTGACAATAGGCTCGAACTCTCTCTACAATAAACTTTTTTTGTCCTCATTTTTTAGAATCTAATATTCTTCTATTACGACAAAGCAACTCTGAAAAAATGTCTAGAATTGAATAATTTTTTATTTTTTTCAATATTATTTTTCAGGATCAAACAATTGAATAATAACATTTCATGCAGTAGATTAAAAGTAAAAAATAGTTAATAGTAAATTATTTATCACAGAATTTATTATAATTATGCAATTCAATTTCTCAATGTAAAAGTGCCATCAAAACCAAATTTGAAATTAAACTATAAGCCTAAAGAACTTTTGAAAACTAGTTCACGATTGTTTTCATTTAAATCCCACATTGTGTATTGAAATACTCACTTCACGATTTACAGTAATTTTTCCATTTAGGTTTCGTTTATTTAATCAGAATATTATAATAACAATTACAATAGCAATTATAATAACAATTATAATATTAATTATAATAATTAATAATATGTACTTTTATATTGATAATATAATAAATAATAATAATACTCTGATTAAATAAACGAAACCTAAATGGAAAAATATTCTAAATCGTGAAGTATTTCAATACACAATGGGGTATTGAAATGACAAAAGTGGTAAATTATTTTTCAAAGATTCTGTAAGTTTAGAGGTTTAATACAAAAAAAATATTATTATTATTATTAATAATTAATAATACTACTAATAATAATTATTATTATCTGATTAAATAAACGAGACCTAAATGAAAACATCACGGTAAATCGTGAAGTGAGTATTTAAATACACCATGAGGAATTTAAATGAAAAAAACTCGTCAACTAGTTTTCAAAGGTTCTTGAAGTTTCGAAGATTAATAGAAAAATGGGGCGAAATGACTAAATTCACGCCACCACAATATTATTGTCCATATTATTGAAATGCACTAAACTCACCGATTATTATCCAAGAAATTAGTGACTGTAAAAAGTCTTCATCGTCCTTGCACTTGGTCAAGGGCACTCGGAGGGTCAGTAGAACAAAAAAAGAAAAAAACCGGTTTGTTTTTGAATGCACTGGGGCATTGGTGGTACAGCGACAGCAGCAGCAACAACGGCAGCAGCACTGTCTGGGACTGAGAGCACTGCCCGTGGCACTGACAGCGGCACGCAGAGAACTTCAGAACTCGAAACGTAGCACGAAGGGGACAGCGACAACAGCAAAAGCCGGGCTCGCGTCTTGCGAAGCTGCTGCCATGTGACCGTCTTTCTGGCCTCTTTCCTTTTCTCTCTTCTTCTTCTTCTTCTTCGCTCCAAGGAAGCGAACCAGTGTGTCCGCGAGGGGCCAGGTTCAGTACGATAAAACAGACCGACCGACCGACCGACCGACGAACCGTCCGACCCACCCACGCATCTGGCGAAGGAAAGGAAAAGAAAGGAAACCAGAGACCCATGTGCTCGCTCCTAAGCTCAGCGGCTCAGCCTCCACTCGAGACCAAGAGGAACAAGAGGAACGTCGCTGCGTGGCGCGAAAATGGCTAAACGGTAATGACACTAATTTCAAGACAGTGCCAAGGTGAAGACTGAGGATACTCAATTCTCAATTCTGATCAAGGGCGCATTCAGAACGTTTTTCGGTGGCGATTGTCAATTTTGTTCAATGGCAGTATGGGGAATGGGAAATGTCAATAATTTAAAAGAATTCTTGAAATTGAATTTAATGAGGCGATAAATTCCATTTTATTTATATTTTTTATTTTAAAATCAATTTTTAAATGTTATTTAAATGTTTTAAAATGTTAACTATTATTCAAAAACTAAAATTTATTATTCTAGAATCATTTTAATCATCCTTGTTTTCATTCATAATATATACCAATAATTAAAATAAATTTAATAAAGT
The DNA here is from genome assembly GCF_010883055.1 of Belonocnema kinseyi. Taxonomy (NCBI): domain Eukaryota; kingdom Metazoa; phylum Arthropoda; class Insecta; order Hymenoptera; family Cynipidae; genus Belonocnema; species Belonocnema kinseyi. The sequence continues at coordinate 5,325,458 of NC_046666.1, read as the reverse complement.
ATTTATTAATTTTAATTGATTTAAGATTTAAATTGATTTAATTTTCTTCATTTAAATTTATTAATTTTAATAAAGTTCATCACATTGTTAAACAACCTGAAAGCAGGTTGGGACGGTGAATAAATTGCGTTGTTTTTTTAGGGGGGGGGGGGGGGGCACGATTTTTGTATACTGTTGCACATGGGATATATTTTTTGTTACAAATTCATATTTTTAAGTTGAAAATTCAACCACTTTGTTGAAAGTTCAACTATTTTAACAAATTTATTTTTTTGGTTGAAGATTCATCATTTTGATTGAAAATTTAACAGCTTGGTTAAAAATAACCTTTTTTGTTGAAAATTCAACTAAAGTGAGATCCTTCTAAAGCCGTTCCAAAAATTGACGCTGCACCGCAGGTAAGTGTAACCGGCACAATAGAAGAGTTCCACTGTACTTGTTAAAAAAAATTTTGCATTATTCTAGTAGAAAATAAATTTTTTAGTTCAAAATCCAAACTATTTGGTTGTAAATTAATTCTGTTAATATCTTATGTGTGTCTTTACTTGGTTAAATTAAATTCTTTTAAATTACAATCTTTTCTTTTGAAATAACAACTATTATATTTTTTAATGAAAATTCTTATTTCTTTATAATAAATAAAATTTTCAGTTAAAAATGCAACTGGTTGCAAATTATTATTTTTTCTGCCTTTTTTGTTTAAATTCAATTGTGTGTTTTTTTCAGTTAAAATATTATCTTTTGAAATTACAACTATCATATTTGTATTGAAATTTTATCTCTTAGATTGAAAAATCAACTACCTTGGTTGAAAGTTGAACTACTTTATTAAAAATTAAACTTTTGGTTGAAAATTCAACCGTTTAATGTAAAATTAACTTTTTTGCTGAAAATTCATAATAAAATTTAAGAAAATTAAATCTTTTTTTGTTGAAATATCAAATATTATATTTTTTTATTGAAAAATGATCTTTTAGGTTGAAAATTCGACTGTTTGGTTGATAATTAATCTTTTTACGTTGAAAATTCAACTATTTGTTTAGAAATTTATATATTTTTGTGACATTTTTTTTAGAAAATCAAATTTTTTTAATGCAACTGGATGATTAACTTTTTTGTTTGTTAAAATATAAACTATTATATGCATTTTTTCTATTGTAAATTCATCCTTTTATGTTGAAATAAACATTTTAAAGGTAAAAAATACAACTGTTTGGTTGCGAAATGATATTTTCAGTGTGCCTTTACTTGGTTGAATTCAATTTTTTTTAAATTATAGTATTTTCTTTTGAAATAAAAACTATGTATTATGTTTTTTATTGAAAATTTATCTCTTAGATTGAACATTCAACTACATGGTTGAAAATTTAACTGTTTTGTTGAAAATAAACTTTTTTCTTGGATATTTAAATATTTGTTAAAAAATTTATCCATTTTATTGAAAATTCGTATTTTTTTGTAGTAAATAAAATTTTCAGTTAAAAATACAACTGGTTGCAAATCATAATTTTTTGTGCCTTTTTTGTTTGAATTAAATTGTGTTCTTTTTCAGTTAAAATATTTTCTTTTGAAATAACAACTATAATATTTTTATTGAAAAATCTATTAGGTTGAAAAAGCAACTTACCTTGTTTGAAAGTTGAACTACTTTATTAAAAATTAATTGTTTTGTTGAAATTCATAATGTTAGTTAAAAATTCAAATGTTTGATGGAAAATTAAGTTTTTTGTTGAAAATTCATATTGAAGTTAAAAAAATAAAATCTTTTTGTTGAAATATAAACTATTATATTTTTATTTAATAATTAATTATATTTTAGGTTAAAAATTCAAATGTTTGGTTGAAAATTAATTATTATAATTTGAAAATCCAACTACTTAGTTAGAAATTTATTTTTTTTTTTCAGAAAATTAAATTTTTCTAAAATACAACTGGATGAAAATTAATCTGTTTTGTTAGGAGGATTGAACTATTTTGTTTAAAATTCCTCTTTTTATGTTAAATTTAAATGTGCTTTTTTAAAACTTGTTTTGTTTGTTAAAATATCAATTATTATATGTATTTTTCTATTTTAAATTAATTCTTTTATGTTGAAATTATATTTTAAGATAAAAAATGCAACTATTTGGTTAACATTTTTTGAATTTTGTTAAAAATTCTTATTTTTGAAATACATTTTTCAGTTAAAATGCAACTGTTTAGAAGGTAAGTTTTTTTGTACCTTTTTTGTTTAAATTCAATTGTGTTTTTTCTAATTGAAATATTTTCTTTTTAAATAACAGTTATAATATTTTTTACTGAAAATTTATCTCTTAGCTTGAAAAATCAACTACTTTGGTTGAAAGTTGAACCACTTGAAAATTTTTTGTTGAAATATCAACTATTGTAATTTTTATTAAAAAATTATGTTTAAGGTTGAAAATTCAACGGTTTCATTGAAAATTAATCTTTTTAAGTTAAAAATTCAACTATTTGGTTAGAAATTTGTACATTAAACATTTTTTTTGCGCAGAAAATAAAATTTAAATTAAATTTAATTTGTTCAAAATTCGTCTTATTTGGTCAAATTTAATTGTGCTTTTTTTTAAATTAAACTTTTTCTGTTTGTTAAAATATCAACTATTATATATATTTTTTCTATTGAAAATTCATCCTTTTATGTTCAAATTATCATTTTTAAGTTAAAATATCAACTATTATATGTTAAATTAAAAATTAATTCTTTATTATGTATTGTTAAAAATTTATCTCTTTTGATACAAAATTAATCTTTTTCTGAAAATCAGTTTTGTTTTTGGTTAAAAATTCAACATCTTGGTTAAAAGTTGAACGACTATAAAAAAAATGAATTTTTTGGTTGAAGATTCATAATTATAATTAATAATTCAATTGATCATTTAAACATTAACTTTTTTGTTAAAAATTCAAATATTTGAATGAAAATGTATATATTTTATTAAAAATTCGTCTTTTTTGGTAGAAAATCAATTTTTTGGTTCAAAATGCAACTGTTTGGTTGACAATTAATCTTTTTTGGTTGAGGATTCGACTATTTTGTTGAAAAGTCGGCATTTATTGGTTAAATTAAATTTCGTTTTACATATAAAAAATTAGTATTTTTTGTTGAGATAAACAACCTATTACATTTATTATTGAAAATTCATCTGTCAGGTTAAAAATTCAATTCTTTTGTGGAAAGTTGAAGTACTTTATTAAAAATTCTATTTTTTGCTTGAAGATTCATAATTTTAGTTAAAAATTCAACTGTTCCTTTTTTTCAAGTTTTATTGACTTACATTAAAGACAATACCTTGTGATAAAATAAATAAATAAATGAGGAAAGTGACGAAGGTTGAATATTTGTTGGAATATGTGAAAATTACTGTTTTCAATTTTTTACATTAGGATCCCCCAAATTGAAAAATCTGAACAATCATAGCTCTTTTGCTAACTATATTTTGGTAAAAAATAAGACAGTTCTTGTTTTTTATCACACACAAAAATTAAAAAAAAATTTGAAATTCCCGCTAAATTTTTTTGAAAAAATCGCGCACGTTCATAACGATTAAAATAATTGCTGTGAATTTTTACAGATTTTTTTAAACAATAGGAACATAGAAAAAAAACGAAAATGGGGATTGTTTTGTATGCTTATTTGGCTATAGCTTTTTGCAAGATGACAAAATTTGAGAAAAAATTCGAGTAAATTGAAGAGAATTTTAGAAGTTTTGAAAATATTAAAAAAAATTTAAAACTTGTAAAGGTTTCCGAAAATTTAAAATAAGATGTAGATTTTTGAAGATTTTTAACAATAAATCAAGATATTATCAATTGATTACTGATCAATTATTGGAGGGGTATTTCAACAAATGATTATACAAGTACATATACATTAAATAAGTTTTCAAGCAAAAAACTAAACTTTCAATTAAAATTATGAACCTTCAATTTTAAAAAATAACAAAGAAAGAGTTCTCAACAAAATATTGTATCCAAAAACATTAATTTTCTACCAAAAAACATTAATTTTAACAAAATACATGAATGTTCAGCTAGAAAATATAAGTCTTGAACTAAAAATGGTACAGTTAAATTTTCAATTGAAAATATTTTCTTAACCCAAAAAAATAAATTATTAAAAAATCGTTAAATTTTCAACTAATAAGATTAATTTTCTCCGAAAAAGACGATTTTTCAGCAAAATACCTGAATTTTGAACCAACAAAAATAATTTTTATACACAAAATGGAATAGTTTTTTTTCTAAATATTTATATTTTTCTATATTTCATACAGTTTTGATATGTTTATATTTCATGTTAACTTCTTGCTCATTTTATTTTTCAAAATTAAGAATTTATTGTAAAATTTGTTTTGAAAATGGCGCTCTTTTCATCACTTTTGGTTCCCGTTTAATCGTAGCCAATCAAAACAGTGGGAAGTTATGACGCAATTCTACTTAGAGGATCTCTAGTCCCCTCCATCATTCCCCCCATGTCTTCTACCCACTGCCCTCACTTCCCTTCCTAGACACGAGGAAAATTCGGCTAGGGTTTGGGGTAATGTCGGCTAGGCTAGGGTATGAAGTAAAGTCGGGTAGGCTACGAGGTTAAGTCGGTTAGGCTACGAGGTGAAGTCGATTAGGGTACAGGATAAGGTCGGCTAAGGTGCAGAGCAGTGTCGGCAGTGGCAGGTGGTACAGTACATTAAGTTGCAGACTTAGGTCGGCTAGGGTATGAAGTCAATTCGGCTATATTACGGGGAAACCCGTTTAGGGTGCATGATAAGGTCAGCTAAGGTACTGTGTCAAGTTGGTTAGAATGCGAGTAGGCTAACGAGGTGAAGTCAGGTAGGCTAACGCGGTGAAGTCAGGTAGATTAACGAGGTGAAGTCAGGTAGGCTACCGAGGCGAAGTCAGGTAGGCGAACGGGGTGAAGTCAGGTAGGCTAACGAGGTGAAGTCAGGTAGGCTAACGAGGTGAAGTCAGGTAGGCTAACGAGGTGAAGTCGGGTAGGCTACGAGGTGAAGTCGATTAGGGTCATGATTAGGCCGAAAAATGTACGGAGTAAAGTCGGCTAGGGTACGGGGTAAAGCCGGATATGGTATAGGGCCCAGTAATTTAAACTCTAGATTCTAGAGCACGAGGTAAAATCAGCTAGGCACTTCCTCCACTTTTTCTCCCGGGAAAAAGTACCGAAACTATAAGTGTTTCCGCCGAGGGCTACGAAACCCTAATAATAAATCAAATATCTACCAAAAAGCTTAGAGTTCCTCTTCACGATGCAATCAAAGAAATTGAAATTCCACTCAGGAGAACGTTTTCCACTTCGCGATGCTTCGAGGTGAAGATGCATTTCTGATAGAACGTGCATCTTCAGTTCCAAGTTGCTACTTGCTATTACTACTGCGGTCTACTACGAACTAAACTCTTAAGCAAGTTTTTTTCTTTTTGGTCTTCTTTCTCCTGAGGAGAAGTAATTTGTATTGAGGTAAGGTTAGTCCCGGCCGCGTGCATGCGTGTCTGTCACGCATGTGCGTCAGAAGCGGAACAAGGCAAAGAAAGGGCTTTAACATCATTTAATATGGATTATGGCACTTAAATCGGAAATTAATCCTGAGATGCTCATGAATTTTAATCCAATAAGCCATTGCAAAACATCCTGTTGGTCAGATTCTAGAATCTAGACTGGACTAAGGGAGCGCTCACATATTAAGAAGCGTTCACACTAATTTTGAGCGTAATATTATTTTTTAACTCCCCCTCCTTTTTCTCTAGCGGCACGCATTATGTTCAGGACATAAAAGAAATTTTATAAATAAAATAAGTTTTTTTGAAGCTGAAGTATTGTCTAGAAATATATAAAATAATATTTTAATGTAATACTGAAGACTTTTTCAATATTTTTTTAGCCATAAAATCATTTAAGTTACTTCATTTAATTGCTAATTGAAATTCACCAAATTAAAACTTCTTTCGAAATCATGAACAATACAAAATTATAATATTAATAATTATTATTATTATACAATATAAAAGTTTGAAATAACCATTTATTCATTTGTTAAAAGTTTTTGAATGCTTAAATTCCGTCTGAAATGCAATTCTAAGTGTTGAGCACAAGGAAATAAGTATTATTAGTTGTTTTTTAAATTTAGATAAGATGTTTGAAAAAATAAAAAAAGACTTTTGAATATTTCAGATGTGTCAAAAAAGAATCTAGGATTTTAAAGAATTTTTTTTTATTTCATACGATTTTACAAACTATTAGGAAAATACGAGTCTTTTTAAAAAATGTTAAAGACAAAGTTTGAAAGAAATAAAATAAAATATTTGATAAATTTTTGAAAATGTTTCCAAGTTTTTTAATATATCTAATTTATTCAAAGCGTATTCAATCCCTAAAAATATATTTAACTGGCTCGAATTTGTCCTAAAATGTTAAAAAAATCATTCAAAATTTTTAAAAATTGACTTATAATCTTCAAATTTTTCACAGGAAGTTTAAGCAAAAATTTTTATTCTCTTGAAACCTTTCGAAATTATTTTAAAGCTACTAAATTTTATTTTTAAATTCTTTAAAATCTACACTTTAAAAAAATCAGGTTTAAAACTCTTTTTGAATCTATTTAATTCTTCTAAATATTTCTTGAATTTCCTCGATTTTTCTTTTTGATTATTTAATCTTACCAAATTAAAACATTTTGCTTTGATATCTTTTACACACTTTTTCGCAATTTTAGGAAATCGTTTGATATGTTTAATACCCTTTTTTATTTTCTCTTAAAGTGCATTTTTCAAAATGAAACATAATTTCAAATTTTCACACGAATCTTGATAAAATTTTGTTTGTTTTTTAATCTTGTCAGACCTTTTAAACATTCTGAGCCTTAAAAATTATACAAATTTTTCCTGCTTTTTTACCCTGCTAAATTAAAAAAATCGCCTCATAATCTTTCAGATTTTTAATTGAAAAATACTGAAATCTTTATAAATAATCTATTAAAATTAATTTTTGAAAACAAAAAATTATTTAAATTTTTTCTAGGAATAAAATATTTTATTTTTTTATTTTCATGAAGCTTACATAAAAATTTTTTTAATGCTGAAAATTTTTCAAAATGGTCTGAAAATCTTCCATATTCTTTTTCCAGACATTTTTAACTCTTTAAAACTTAAAATTAATCTTTTAAATTAAAATCTAAACCGTTAAAATTTGGCGCAGAAATCTTGAAAAAATTGTAATCTCTTCAAATCCTTCATAAATTGAAATATACAAGAACATTTAAATGGAAAAAACTTATTTTAAATACTTTGAAAAAATTTAAAAGTTTTAAAATAATATTAAAAGATTTTCTGGTTAATTTTCTTAAAAGAGTCATGGGAAAATTTTAAACGTTTAAGGTTTATTTTTAAAAGAATAATTTGAAGTTATGAAGATTTCAAAAATTTACCAAATTTGTAGGAAACTAAATTTTGCAGGGCGTCAAGATAATGAAAAAAGATATTCTTAAGATTCATGAGAAAAAATAAAATGTTTTTTTTCCTTAATGAGTCTTAAGAGCAGATTGCAAAAGATTGCAAAACATTTTTTATTCATTCCTAAAATTTTGAAATAGAGTGTAAAAGATTTTATATCAAAATTTTATCAAAAGGCGTATTCTTAGAAAAAAAATGAGTAAGTTTAAGAGATATTTAGAATATTTGAAAAAATTTCAAAAGATTTATAAAATTGTCAAAGACGAATCTGAAAGATTTTAAGACCATTTTTTATATATTTTGTGAAACAAAAAAAATTCTTGAAAAATTTGAATAATTTGAAAAAATATTAGAAGTTTGCACAATTTTTAAAAGATTAAAACTTTTTTAAAAAATGTTTATGGCAAATTTTTTTATGATTTCAAATGATTTCCTTAAATTTGTAAAAAGAATAGCAGATTCTAAAGCGAAATGCGTCAAGTTTGTAAGATTAAAAACTAAAAAAAAAGAATTGATTTAATTCAAAAAATATTTAGAAGATTTTAAAAGATTGAAATAGAATGTTAATCTGTAAAAGATTTTAAAAACTATATTTTTTCAAGATTTAAAACCAAAACTCCAGAAGCTTTGAAACAATTTTGAAAGGTTTCATTTATTAAAATTTCTTTAAAAATTCGGAAGATTTTAAGACAATATTTTGACATTTTGAAAGATTTTTCAAAATTTTAAGAAGAATTGAAATCAGCGAAAAATATTTTTTTCATGAATTTAAGAGGTTTTGCATAGATTTAAAATATTTTAAAACTTCGAAGCATTTCCAAAATTTGATCGAATGCTAATATTCTGCAAATCCCTGTAAAATACAATATTTTTAAATCTTCTAAATTCTTTTTTGACACATCTGAAATATTCAAAAATCTGTTCTAATCTTCTCAAGAATATTTTAAAATTTATTTTTTATATAAGTTTAAAAACGAACGCTTTCTAACGAGGTTCATTCTACATTTTCATTGATTCTTATTTGTATATCTTATAGGGGCCGTCCATAAAGTACGTTACCAATTTTGATCTATTATGGACCCCCCTATATGTATTCCCCTATTTTCACGAAAATTGGGGATAAATTCTTTTCAATAAAAAATTGTGTAACTATCATTTTGAATTCAATATAAATACTTTGAATTCCTAAGATTTGAGGTCGAAATATATTTGCTTTGACAACCAAATCGTTGAATTTTCAATCAAAAAACATTTCCTATAAAAAAAGGATAATTTCTGACCTAAAAAAAGAAATATTAAACATGAAAAAATTAATTTTCTAAGCAAGCAGTTGCATTAACAACCAAATAGTGGAATCTTGAAGCAAAAGACGAATTTTCGACAAGATAGTGGAACTGCAAACTGAATAGTTGAATTTTGAAGCCAAAAAACGTCTTATTCAAAGATAGTTAAATTTTTAATAAAAAAATTGATGTTTAACCAGGAAAGATGAATTTTTAATTAAAAATGACGAATTTTAAGGAAATAGTTGAAGTTTTTAACAACATAATCATGTTTTTAACAAAATAGTTTTTCATAAAAAAAGACGAATTTTCTTAACAGTTGAATTTTTGATAAAAATAATGATATAAAAATAAGTTGAATTTGCACCAAAATATTAAAACTCTCCGAAAAATAATTGAATTTTTAAACAAATAGTTGAATTTTCATCCTAAAAAGTTGAATCATTCTAAAAAAATGGTCGAATATTTACAGAAAAAAAATCCAATTAAAAAAAGTTGTATTTTCAATCAAATAGTTTAATTTGGAACAGTCAGAATACAGGTAAATTAAAAAAATATATTTTTTTAACAGAGCTGTGACATTTTCAAGCCAAAAAGGCAACTGTTTTCGACGACATTACAATTTTTGACGAAAAAGTTCATCTTTAGGCAAGAAAGATCAATTTTCTATCATAGAAGGTGAATTTTCAATCCCAAATAATGAATTATTAAAAAATAGTTGATTTTTCATCAAAAAGTATAACTTTAAAACAATAGTTGAATTTTCAAACAAACTAATTAAGTTTTTAACAAAATTGTTGAATTTTTATTCAAATTTTCAACCTACAAAGATGACGAAAAAAAATTCAAGCAAAGCAGCTGCTTCTTCAACAAAATAGATGCATTTTTAACCAAATAATGGGATTTTTTGCCTACAAAGATGAATTTTCAACAAGGTTGATTCATTTTCTACCCAAAATAGAATAGTTAAATTTTCTGTTAAGAAAATTAATTTTAAAAAAAAGTTCAGCAAAATAGTTAAGTTTCTAACCAAAAAGATGACATTTTTATCAACAATGACGAATTTTTAACAAAATAATTTAATTTCGACCAAAAAGATGACAAAATAATGAAACTTTCAACAAAATGATGAACATTAAACCAAATACAGGAATTTTCAACGAAAAAATACTATTTTTCAACAAAGAAGATTAATTTTATACCAATAAAGACGAATTTTCAACTCAATAGTTGAATTTTAAATTGAAAACATGAAGTTTTTACAAAAAATAGAATAGTTGAATTCTCCGTTAAAAAATTAATTGTCAACTAAATCAGTTCTGTTTTCAACCAAATAGTTTACATTTCAACAAAAAAGTTTATTTTTCAACAAGAAATATAACTTTTTTCATTATAAAAAATGGATTTCTAATCCAAAAGGACGATTTTCCATCAAAATATTTAATTTTTCGAACAGAAATGATCACTTGTTAATAAAATTGGCAAAAATAATGAAACTTTTAACAAAATAGTTTAATTTTTAACCATATAGTTCAATCTTCAACCGAAGAGATTTATTTTCAACCAAGGAGATTAATGTTGTTCCAAAATAGTTTAATTTTTAACAAAAAATATGAATTTTCAGCCAAATACTTTAATTTTCTACGGAGTTTTTGAATTATTTTTGGTATTATTTTTACTGAATATAATTTTTATTTTATAGTCACTAAATTTATATTACTATAATTCAATAATTAAATATTAATTATTTTATATTCGCCATTATAGTAACTGTAGAACATACTTTACAGGCTAAATTTTAATTATTAATTTATAAGCACCAATATATTTACAACATCTCAATTGTTTATTTCTAAAAATATTTATTTTATTATCACTTATTTCTTGATGGAACAATATTTATTGTTAAATTATTTGAAATTTATTTTTAAACAGTTTTTGTGTGGTCAAAATCAAATCAATTTTGAAAATAAGTGCCCTAAGTTTTCGATGGATTGCCGAACTTTAGTGGAATTTTCCATACGGTATTTCAGGAAAAATTCCCTAACTGGAAGGGGAATTCCCAAAATTTCGTGAATTATTTTCCTTACTTTGGTACAAGAACTTTCCTAACTCTTAGGTAAATTCCTAAATGTTTGATAAATTTTCCCTACAGTTTGTAGGAAAAAATTCTAGACTTTAATTAGAGCTGTTATAGAATTAATTGTTGTATAACTTTATTCATAATATTGACAAGAAGGCCTATTAATTATTGCAAAAAATTTAAGTAGCGTTAATAATAAAAAGTAAGGTTGCAATTGTTTATTTAAATGTAGTTATTTGTATATTCGTGTTGTTTCTTTTGCTTTTAGCGAAATTAAAAAAAAACGACAAACTAAAAATGGTTTACCTATAATCGCTTGGTAAAATAATGTTTTATAAAAAAGTGACGAATAGAATTCAAAACAACCCTTTAGGGAATAGAAAGAGCTTTTTAAATTAAAACTGAAATAAAATTACGACTATTTCCAGAAGGGGAAGAAACAAAACGAATATAAAAATAGCTAGATTTAAATAAACAATTATGATATCAAATATTTTATTATTTTTATTTACGATTAGGTTTCTCATCTCAAATTTGTTGCTATAATCAATGCACCTTTTTATGTCAATTTTATAAATTAAGTGAAAGCTGAATCAATTTTTAATCTTCACTCTACACCTATAGATTTAAATTAACGCATTTGGACGGAATTTTCCCTATAGTTTGTTAGGAAAAATTTATTAAAATTTTCAGAACCTAATTTGATTATTGATAATAATTGGACTAAAGAAAAGTAATATTGATCTCCAGAATCGATTCATGTATGATAAGTAACAAATGCCCTTAATTTTTGCCTATTAAGATCTACATGATTGTATTAGGCATTAGTCATAAAACAAGTTTAATATTTTTATTATTGATGCATCTCTTGAAGAAAGAAGCATATGCTTGCAAAAAAGATTTTTTAATGAAAATTAGGGCCGACAATATTTCTTCTTGTTCTGCTATTCATTTTTGAAATATATATATATTTTTTTGATAAAATAAATTATTTTTTTCTTGTCTCGTCCCGGAACCCTTGATTAAGGCAATGCGAATCAATCCTTCCTTATATATTTTATAGTTTAACTGACCTAAATTCCATTATAATGTATATTTTCCAAAAATTATTGACGAGTCCCGTAAATCTGCCAGAGACGAAAAATAAAAAATCTTATCCTTATTTGATTAAAAGAAATATATTTTTCTACATTAATTGCAGAACAAAAATAAATATTATCGATCCTCTTGTAAATTAAAAAATCTGGTTTACAATTATCGTATTTGGGTGTAATCATCACAGTGAAACTTCCGGAAAATTCCTTAACTATTTCGGTCATTTTTACAACGTTTAGATAATTTTCTCGAATATAATTCCGAAAAAATGTTTTAATGATTTCGATAATTTGTTACATATTTTGAGAATTTTCTACAAAATAACTAAGTAAAAATTTCATAAAGATTTCGGTAATTCTTTCAGTATTTACAGAATGTCTCCGAATTTCCCCGTTAACGATATTCTTATACTTTTTCACTTTTTCAGCCCGTATCTGGTCAACACTATTTTTTAAGTCTTCGAATCATTAGAAAAGAAAAGTGAAAACGATTTTATGCAAACAGTCGTTAAGTAAAGTGTTTTTCTTTACTTTCTACCTATATTTTTTGGGGTCGCTGAATCTGAATCCGAGGTTCGAAAAAAACCGAGCTCGTCAGCCTTCTGACATAACCTCAAAATACCACACAAACATTTTTTCAGTATCTTTTTCCGGGTCTAGAGGTAAGACCACTTTATTTCTATTTTTTTGGAGTCTCTGTATCGGAATCCGAGGTAAAAAAAATTCAGCATGTCAGGGCTCTGACCTAACCTCGAAAAACCTCATACAATTTTTCTTTCGAGTCCGGGGGTCAGATCATATTTATTATAAATTTTCGGGGTCGCTGAATCCGACGCCGAGGTCCAAAATACCCCAGAATGTCAGGGTTTGGACATAACCTTCAAAATACCTCGTAATTTAAGATTTTTAACGCTTCAACGTTTTGATTTTAGCATTAGCGCTACACGATGTAAGCCACGAGGAGGTTCCACGATCGGACTTTGTACATCATATAGTTACTACAAGGGCTTTTGGCAAAAAAATTTGAATTTTTGGAATGCTTACCATGAATAAATATGAATGATTAGATAAATTGATTGTATATATGGTTTGACCCCCGGACTCGAAAAAAACGTTTTATGAGGTTTTTTGGGGTCATTGTCAGAACCCTGACGAGCTGAAGTTTTTTTTGATCTAGGGTTCGGATTCAGTGACCCTAAAGATATATAATAAACATTGTCTGCACCCAAGCCTCGAAAAAAAAATTTCGAAGTGTTTTTGAAGTTATGTCACAATCCTGACGTGCTGGGCTTTTTTGGACCTCAGATTCAGATTCAGCGATCTCAAAAGCATCTAGTAAATATGGTCTGACCTCCAGACCCAGCAGGTTTTTTTGCGTTTCAAATTAAGCTTGGTTCTTAATTTTTTTTCAATGACAAAAAAACCTCTTATATAGGGTCTCCCAGAACTAAGTGTACGAACTTGCATAGCTGCATAAACAAACAAAAAATAAATCGAATCTTCTTTTGGCAAAAATGTATTGAAGTATTTGTTTTTGAGTTATGAACTGATTAATCTCGACCAATCAGGACCTTTGCATACATGCGTGAGAGGGAAGCCAAAGTTGTGTTAGGGACCGCTGCCTTTCCACTCCTCGGCCTTGGTCACTAACACAGCGTTGACCTCTCTCTCACGCACGTATGCGGCGGTCCTGATTGGCCGAGATTTATCAGTTCACAACTCAAGAACTAATACTTCAATACATTTTTGCCAAAGGAAGATTCGGTTTATTTTTTGTTTGTTTATGCCTGTATGTTACAGCCATGAGAAAGATACAAAGCGGTTTTGAAACGTAAACTTATTTTGTATGGACACATTTAGTCATTTTTAATCAATAAAAGTGAAAATTTTCAATTGAACGGATAACCAAACTAATATTCATTTTCTCCATTTTTTGAAATTACCTACAGATATCGTGAGATTTGCTTCGACCCCCCCCCCCCCCCCCCCCCCCCAATCTTACAAAGATTTAGAAAATTATTATTTAGTCTATAAATGATCAAAATTCCTATTCATTTATTACAAGCTTCATAGTCATCATTTTTGGTAGATATTTCGACTGCTTTGTTGAAACTTTGGCTTTTTGACTTGAAAATTAAAAAATTGTATTGGATTTTGTTTTCATTTTTGGTTTGAAGATCCATATTTTTTGAAGAATATTATATATTGTGCTACAAGTGCGGAAAGTATGCAGTTATTCAGTTTTCAACAAGTCGAAATCAACGAAATAGTCGACTTTTAAACAAAGTACAGTCAAACCTGGATATAATGTCAATTTTGGGACTGAGCGTAACATTAAATCCAGAGTCTCAGAACTATTTTATCTCTTGCTTTTTTGTTCTCTTTCTTGCTTCTCTCTCTGTGTTTGACGCTTGAGTGAGCACCGCATATCCTCCTGCAGCTCATCTTACAAATCTCCAACGCGCGGCGTCAATTCTCGGAAAAATTAAATGGAGGATCACTAAATCCAGGTATGCCTTAGTTGCATTTTCAACCAAATAGATGAATTATGAAGCAAGAAGATTACTTTTTTGACACAGGAAGCATATTTTCAAATCAATTTGAATAAATTTAAGCTAAAAAGTCAAATGTTTAAGAAAAAAACTTGATTTTTGTTTTAAGGGAATCATTAAATTATCAACTTAAAAGACTGCTTCATTCAACAACAACAACATAATTTTCAATCCAAGTAGATACATTTTTAAATAATTATGAATAAACTCAACCTAAAAAGTCAACTGTTCAAGAAAAAAGTTGACTTTTAAACTGGAATAAAACAGTTTTTAACTAAAAAAAATTTTGTTTCAAATGCAAATCGTCAAATTTTCGATGTAAAAGACTAATTTTCAACAATCAGAAAAAACTAATTTTCTATCCAAGTAGATATATTTTCAAATCAGTTTGAATAAATTAAAACTGAAAAGTCGAACGCTTAAGAAAAAAAGTTGACTTTGAAATTGCAATAGAAGAATTTTAAACTAAAAAATGAAAAAAAATGGAATCGTTCAATTTTCAATGTGAAAAACTGATTTTCAACAACAACAAAATAATATTTGACCCATTTAGTTCATTAAAAAATGGAGAATTTGTAACAAAATAGTTGAAACCACAACCAAGATGATGAATTTTCCGCAAATGAGGTTCATTTTCGACCCAAGTAGAACAATGAACAAAATATATGGATTCTCTATAGAATATTTGAATTTTCAACTTCCAAAGAGAAAATTTTCATTCAAAGATGAAATAGTTAATTTTTCAATAAAAAAAAAATTCAAGAAAAAAACGCATTTTGAACTGAATATAGAATTTTTTCAAATTAATAGTTAAATTTTCAACGAAACTACTGAATTTTCATACCGAAAGACGAATTTTCAACAAAAAGTAATTGATTTTTCAAGAAAAAAGTTAATGTACGAGCAAATAGTTAAATTTTCCATTATAATTATGATTCCGCAACAAAAAGAATGAATTTTTCAAAAAGCATTTCAACTCTAAACCAAGCAGTTGATGCTCACAAAAAAAGAATTATCAACGAAATATGTAATAGTTAATATTTTAGTAAAAAATATTTTAATTTCAAAAGTCCGAATTTTCAAAAAAAAAAAAAAAGATTAGTTATTTAAAATTTCGACCCAAGTAGACATATTTTTAAATCAATTTGAATAAATTTAAACTAAAAAGTCGAATTTATAAGACAAAAGTTGACTTCTAAACTGGAAATTTTCAACAACAAACAAAAACAGAATTTTTGACTCAAGTAGACATATGTTTAAATAAATTTGAATAAATTCAAACTAAAAAGTCGAATGCTCAAGAAAAAAGTTTACTTTTAAACTGGAATGTAAGAACTTTTACTCAAACAAAATTTTTGGTTTCAAATGGAGCCATTAAATTTTCAATTTTAAACACTAATTTTGAGCAGTAACAAAAAAGAATTGTCGACCTAATTAGACATATTTTCAAATAAATTTGAATAAATTTAAACTAAAAAAACGAATATTTAAGAATAAAGTTGACTTTTAAGCTGGAATAAGAGAAATTGTA
>NC_046666.1:5305681-5309339 GCF_010883055.1 Belonocnema kinseyi | reverse complement strand
AGAAGAACTTTAAACTAAAAAATGTTTTCTTTCAAATGGACTCATTAAACTGTTAATTTTAAACACTAATTTTTAGCAGTAACAAGAAAAGAATTCTCGACCTAAGCAGACATATTTTAAAATAAACTTGAATAAATTCAAACTAAAAAAAACTATATTTAACGAAAAAGTGGATTTTAAGCTGGAATAGAAAAATTTGTAACTGACAAAATATTTTGTTATAAATGGAATCATTAAATTTTCAATTAGAAAGACTAATTTTTAACAACATAAAAAAAATAATTTTCGGCCCAAGTAAACATATTTTCAAATCAATTTGAATAAATTCAAAATAAAAAGTCGAATGCTAAAGACAAAAATTGAGTTTTAAACTGGAATAGAATAATTTTGAAATGAATTTTTTTTTAATTGAATCGTTAAATAATGAATTTAAAATAATAATTTTCAAGAACAAAAAAAAATAATTTTCGACCCGTTAAGTTCAATTAAAACTGGTAGCTTTTAAGAATGATAGAAGTAGAAAAATAATAAACTACATGGATTCTATATAAAATATATTAATTGTCAACTTCTAAAGAAAATTTTTTATTCATAAATGGAATAGTTGATTTTCTAGATAAAAAAATAATTTTCAATTAAAAAACTATATTTCCAAAAAATATAAAAGTTTTTTTAATAAATTGTTAAATTTTCTACCAAAACAGTTAAATTTGCAACCAAAAATATGAATTGTTGACAAAAAAGTTTATTTTTCACCAATTTTTTTTTTAAATTTTCTACGAAACCACTGAATTTGCATGTTAAAAGACGAATTTTCTACAAAAACTGTTGAATTTTCAACAAAAAAGTGCATGTACGAGCAAATAGTTGAATTTTTCATTAAAATTATGAATTTTTAACAAACAAAAAAAAATGAATTTGGCACAAACTTGTTTCACTTTAAACCAAGCAGCTGGTGCTTTAAAAAAAGAATTCTCTACAAAATATGTAATAGTTAATATTTGAATAAAAAAAACATTTGCATTTGAAATGGACGAATTTTCAACAAAATATTTTAATTTTTAACAATAAAATATGCATTTTCAACCAAAAATGGAATATCGTTGCACCTTCAGTGAAGAAATTCAATTCTCGAAAATAACCAAATAAAAATTTAATCAATTTTTATCTAAAATAATGAACCTTCAACCAAAAAGGAAAGAAGTCAAATTTCAACAAAATAGTGAATTTTCAACCAATAAGTTGAATATTTAACTTCATACAAAAACATTTCATACAAAATAGATGCTTTTTAAACCAAATAGTAGAATCCCCATACAAAGGAGATGAATTCCAAAATCCTAAATATGATAATTATCTTTTCAACAACAACAAAAAATAACTTTCAACCAATTATAGTGTTCTAATAATTCAGTTCAAAGTTAAGTGAAAAAAACGAGAAAAAGGAAAAATTTTGTAAACTGGAAAAAAAGAATTCTTAAAAAAGGGTAAAAGTGGGGCCATCTTTCTCAAACATTCTGAAAATCTATCATCCGAAATGTATTACCCCCCCCCCCCCCAATAGAACGGGAGTTTCACCGAAATGTCAGAAATTCTCACAAGAGGGAGGGTGAGTCTGAAATCGTTAAAAATAGCGTCACGTAATATGTGGAAGCTCCTTAATGAGGTCTTACAGAACTAATGGTCTAACTGCATGAATTTTAGATAATATATTTTTAAAATTCGTGAATTCTAAAAATTTTAGTACATTTAAAACCATTTTTAATTCTTCACTTCTCAGAAAAAAATATTTTAAAAAAGTATCGAAAAACCCTATGTAAACAACTCTGTGACCTTGAAATGTCAGCGGTCATACAATTTCCCCATCAACTGTGCTAATCAAACTGATCTTTACTTCCGAAGCTGGTCCAATCAGAATGCTTCATTTTCCCGCAAAAATTTAAAATATATACTTTATAAAAATGAAAAGAAAAATTAAAACTTTCTTGAAAAAGCTTTCCGCAAGTAATTATATTCCATTTTTAGTACTTTTTTAATTACACCGGGCAAAAAATATATTTGAAAATATGCAACAACCCGTATTGATTGAATCCAGAAAATGCTGAAATTGACCCAAAGCAATTTATAGGTGCAAAAATTTTAATAATTTCTTTTTACAGTCATTAAAAAGTAATTCATCACGAAAAATAGTTTGGATCCATGTTTGTAATCAGTGGCTCAAGATGGACTTTAGTGTTTACGTTTACAAATTCTTTTAAATTAAATTAATATAGATAACATATTGAATTTGATACAAAACACTTTTAATTCCTAAGATTTCAATCCGAATTATATTGCATTTTTAATAAAATAGTTGAATTTTTAACCAAGAAAGATTTTCTAACTAAAGAGGTGAATTTTTAACACAAAAAGACGAATAAAAAAAAATCAATAAAACAGTTACATTAAAAATCAAATAGATCATCTTTCCAGTAGAAGAGACAAGTTTATCAAAAAATAGATAATAGTAAAACTTTCAAACCAAAAAGACGAATTTTTCGAAGGCAGTTGAATTTCTAACAAAAAAGTTACTTTTAAACCAAACAACGTCATTTTTCAAACAAGAATAGACTTTTCTAACAAAAAGATGAGTTTTAAATCCAAATGGATGAATTTTTAACAACATAGTTGCATTTTCGATCGAAAATTATGACTAAGAAAATAGTTAAATTTTCAAAAAAAATATTTTAGAAAACAGTAGACTTTATATTAGAAAATATTAAACTTAAAGAAACAAGACAATTTTAAATTGAAAAGATAGATATTGAACAAGATAGTTGAATTCTTAACAAAAAAATTAGACTTTCAACAAACAAGAATAATTTTTACCAAGTAGTGGATTTTTTAAATGATACAATATACAGGATAAAGTTTTAATTAAAAATGGAATATTTAAGTTTTCAAATAAAAACTCTATTGAAAATTTTTGAAAAAAAAACGAATTATTAAACAAATTGTTAAAATTGCAATCAAACATATGAATTTTCGACCATAAAGATGGATGTTCCATCAAAATATATGAGATTCAAACTTATTCAACTTATGGGATAAAAATTTAACCAAACATGGAATAATTTAATTTTTTAACAAAAAAGTTATTTTTTAACAAAGTTCCTAAATTTGCAACTAAATACACGAATTAATGTTCGACCAAGAAGATTAATGTTCTATCACAAAAAAAAAAAAAATAATTAAAAAAAAATACACGAATTTCCAGCAAATTTTTTAAATTTTAAAGTGAAGAAGAATCATTTACAAAAATATTAAATTTTTAGCCTAAAATTATAATTTTTTAACTAAAAAGCTTAATTTTTAACCAAATAGTTTAATTTTCTACTAAATTCTTGAATTTTCAAGCCAAAAAGATTAATTTTCTATAAAACAGTAGAATTTTTAACATAAAAGTTCATCGAAAAGCAAATAATTAAATTTTCAGTTATAATTATGAATTCTTAATAACAAAATTTCGTGTGGAAAATAGTTTAAATTTTGAGCAGTAACAAAAAAGAATTGTCGGCCTAATTAGACATATTTTCAAATAAATTTGAATAAATTTAAACTAAAAAAACGAATATTTAAGAATAAAGTTGACTTTTAAGCTGGAATAAGAGAAATTGTA
>NC_046666.1:5294647-5305581 GCF_010883055.1 Belonocnema kinseyi | reverse complement strand
AGAAGAACTTTAAACTAAAAAATGTTTTCTTTCAAATGGACTCATTAAACTGTTAATTTTAAACACTAATTTTTAGCAGTAACAAGAAAAGAATTCTCGACCCAAGCAGACATATTTTAAAATAAACTTGAATAAATTCAAACTAAAAAAAACTATATTTAACGAAAAAGTGGATTTTAAGCTGGAATAGAAAAATTTAATAATTTTTAAAAAATTTTTAAAAAATTTTTTAAAAAAATAAATTTTTTAATAAATAAATAATAAATTTTTTAAAAAAATTTTAATTTTCTATAAAACAGTAGAATTTTTAACATAAAAATTCATCGAAAAGCAAATAATTAAATTTTCAGTTATAATTATGAATTCTTAATAACAAAATTTCGTGTGGAAAGTAGTTTAAATTTTATTCAAATAATGGACTATATCACTGTTTATGAGCTGAAAATTGAAATTTGATAGAACTTTAATCTTTTTGGCTTAGAAAATTAATCTTTTTTGTAGAAAAACTATCTTTTTGGTTGGGAATTTAACTATTTGGCTCGCTCGTTCGTTAAAGATTCATTATTGTTGTCGAATTCAACCGCAATTCCTTTTTACATTCTCATCAGAGAAGGTATAAGATTTGTGTAAAATTTACCCCTGCCCCCCACCCCCCTAGTTTTTATCAAATGTCCATATTTGAGGCCCCCTGAATCCGAAAAACAGGTTTTTACGAATGAGTCTGTCTGTATGTCTGTGAGCCTATTTTGACAATTTTTGAGTCCACATATTTTCATGATTCAAAAATTCTTTGTACACTTGTTCAAAGTACTTGAAAAGAAAAATGTTAATTTTCGATAGCCCCACAAGATTATCATAACAACTTTTTTAATTTTTTCGAAAAATTAAAAATTTAAGTTTTGACCGCAAAAAAAAAAAATAATAAAAAATTGCATTTTGCGGTCAAGCTATGCAAGATAGGAAAAACAAAGTTTAAATCATAAAGAAAACATTGGAAATGAGCAAATTCAGTTTATGGAAAAACGACAAAAGTTCCAATTTTGCTTGAAAATTGATCTTTTTTACTTGAAAATTCATTAATTTTTTTGAAAATTTGTCTTTTCTGGTAGAAAATTGATCTTCTTTTTGTTGATGTCAACTAGTTGCATGTTCATTTTTTTGAAGTTGAAAATTATTTTTTTAACTAAAAATTTGAGTATTCCATATTCAGGTAAAAAATATCTTTTTTAGTTTAAAATTTAACTATTTGGTTTAAGACTCATTTTCCTTGATTGAGAATCCATTTAACTGGTCGATGATAACTTGGTTGAAAATACAACTATTTTGTTGAAAATAATTTTTTCTTTAAATTAAGAATTTGTTTTTTAATCTAAACATGTAACTTTTCCATTTTTGGTTGAAAATTTATCTTTTCTATTTAAAAATTCGCGTATTTTTTTCGAAACTTCGTCTTCGCAGGTAGAAAATTGATCTTCTTGGTTAAAAATACATCCCTTTCGGTTTCATCTTTTTTTGGTTAAAGATTGATCAGTATAGTTTTAGTTGAAAATTTTATTCATATCTTAAGCTCGGAAATTCAACTATTTTGTAGAAAATTCGTCTTCTTTGCTTGCAAATTCAACCACTTGATTGAAAATTGAACTACTTTTGTTAAAAGTTAATTTTTTCAAAGATTCACCTCTTTAGTTAAAAAATTAACTTTTTTTTATGAAAACTCATTTTTTTTGTTATCAATTTATTTTTTTTGTCTGAAATTTTCACTATCCAATTTTTGGTTGGAAATTAATCCTCCATAAGTTAAAAATTCAACTAATTGATAGAAAAATACATATGTTTGAAGATGCATAATTTTAATTGAAAATTCATCTCTAGTTGAAATTTGTTGAGAATCAATTTTTGGTTGAAAATGTGGTTGAAAATTGATATTCTTTATTTCAAAATTAAACTATTTGTTTGAAAATTCGTGTACTTTGTGGAAAATTCGTCTTTTTTTGTAGAAAATTGATCTTTTTGGTATAAAGTTCAACCATTCTAGTTAAAGATTCATAATTTTTGTTGAGAGATTATCAGTTTGCTTGAAATTTAAGCTCTTCATTTAAAAATTTAACTGTTATATTTATGGTTGAACTTGATCTTTTCTAGTTCTAAATTCAACATTTTGAATGAAAACTTGTCTTTTTTAATTGAAAATTCAACTCTTTTTTTAGCAAGTTAGTCTGCTTGTTTAAAATTTTTTCTTTTCGTTTAAAAATTCAAGAATTTCGGTTGTATATTTATCATGTTAGTTAACAGAAATTTATCTTTTAGTTTGGAATTTAAATTTGTTTGGTTTAAATATGAGCTATTTCATTAAAACCTTGTGTTTTCTTTGGATTCCATTGGTTAGTAATTAATTTTTCGACTACAAATTTAATTATTTAATTTTTGGTCGAGAAATGTTCTTTTTTAGTTGAAAATTTGTCTTTTTTGGAAGAAATCAATTGGTTGTTTGAAAATTCATCTATGTAGTTTGTTTCAAATAATAATTTTAAGTTTAAAAGATTTTAAAATGTGGGTTAAAAGAATATGGAAGACTTTGAGACCACTTTTAAAAATTTTTCAGGATTTAGATATTTTTTAGGTAAACTGAATTTTATTAGGGTGTGAAAAATTCTTCTTAAAATTCATGGGAAATTTTTAAATGATTGTTTTGTAAGGAATTTCAAGAGAAAATCAAAAATAGATCAGAAAACATTATGAATTATTTCCTAAAATCTTTAAAAAGTGTGAAAAATTTTGACACAAAATTTTGCAGTTTTGCCATATTACATAATTGTAGAAGATTTCAAAAATAGTCAAAGAAGAATCGGAAAGATTTTAATTCAATTTTTTTATTTTACTGCATAAATAAAAAATGCAGAAAAAATATAAATAATGTCAAAGCAGATTAAAAAAAAGGAATTTTTCTGATATTCGTGTAAAAATTTTAAATAATTTTTTATTTTTAAAAATGAACTTTATTGGAAAATTGAAAAAGGGTTTTAAGCATAACAAACGATTTTCCACTAAAAATAGTGTAGAAGATTTTAAAACAAAAGGTTTGAATTTGGTAAGATTGCAAAATAAAAACGAAGGAAATAGGGTAAATTTAAGAAATATTTAGTGGAATTTAAAAGATTTAAAACTTTTTTTTAAAGAATTTCAAAAGTTTTCAAGAAAATAAACAAATTTTCTTAAAATTAATGGGAAAATTTAGAAGATTGTAAGGTAATCTTTTAAAATTTGCAATAATATTTGAAAATGTTGAGAAAAATTCGTGTCAGTTAAAAATATGTTCGGGAATTTAAGACGTTTTAAATAGATTGCAAATATTTGAAAACTCGGAAACATTTTCGAAAATGTATCAAATATTTTTATACTTCTTTCCAACTTCTAAAAGTTCTAAACATCTTTTAAAGGGACTCGAATTTTTCATTATATTTTGTAAAATCCTCTATTATCAAAAATTTATGAATTGTTTTTTACAAGCCTGACATAATTAAAAATCTTTGAAATTTTCTCAAGAAGTTTATGAAAATTATATTTTTATAAATTTAAAGACAAGATGATAATATTTATTTTCTTGTTCTCAATTTTCAGAATTCAATTTCAACATGGATTTCTTATAGCACTTTGAAAAATAATTTTCCATTAATTTGAATGTTGCCAAAGATAAACAAATATTCGTTAATGGTTTTTCCTTAAGAGTAATATACAAATGTTAAAATATTTTAGCTTCTTTACAAAGTCTAATTGATTTAAAAAATATCTCATTTAAGTGTTCGTTACTTCATTGTAATAGAAAACAATATTATAGGATTTATCATATTCCTTTTTTGTCACCTACACCCGTGCAGAAATCTTGGCCTGGCCCCGATCGGGGCCAGACTAGTCCAGGTCAGGTCTCGATTGGGAATGCTGGTCGGGGCCAGGCCGCGCATGAAAAGCACGCCCAGATCGGGACCAGATCGGGACCAGGTCGGGACATCCGATTGGGAAACCCGATCGGTGCCCGATTGGTACACGATGAGCCTCATTATAATCCATTCATGAATTTCACAAATGGAAATTTAATATAAGTAAACTCGAAACTATCGAATAGTCCTCTCCTTTCGAAGGCCACCTTAATATTTTGAATTTCCAATTAAGTTATTTGAAGTTAAAATTAACGTACTACAGGCACGAAAAGAAAAGATTTCAGAATACAAAATTTAATTATACTTTTGAAAAACGTAAAATTATTGTGGATAGTATCAGTTTCGAGGAAAAGGTTTGTTTTTTATGAAAAAAATAGATGATAACTAGTAATATTTTCAGCAACAATTTTAATTTCTTGAAAAAAATGTTGTCTATAAAACTTTTTAACAAATTAGAAAAAGTTTTTTCGCAAAAAGATTCCCTACAACCTGACTTTTTCGAATGCTTCCAAAGAAAATCATCGGGAAATAACCTATGATTTACGATTTATTAACATTTCACTGTAAATAAATTCAATTTTTTGTCAATTGCATTACTTCTTGAAAAATTCGAGAAGGTGGTTGTAGATTATTTTTTCGCCAAAAAATTGCGCTATCATTTATTAAATCTTTTTATTTTTTTAAATCGGTTAAGAAGAAATATAGACCAAACAACTTTTAAACAAAAACGAAAATGTTTGAATTAAATATTTCTGGTTGTTTTAAATATTATTTACAGAATATGCATTCAATTAATTTTTATTATTATTAACTAATTTCAACCTAATGGATGTTTTTCTAAGTTGAAATATCATTGATTATCATAAAAAAGAAAAACTTTGTTTATCACTTTAAACTTCGCGCGAAATCAATTAGAAGCCGAATGCGTCGCGTGCGCAGTTGAGTAACTAGCTCTTCCTGGAATGTTATGAAAATTTGTCCTTAATGTATTTCTGTAAGAAATTTATTATTAATACAGAATCAAAGTTTCAATAACATAATTGATTGTATCACATATTTTACTCTTATAATTTAAAAACATTACAATTTTGTGCATACTGCAATTAATTTCTTGTCAATAGATTTGATAATTGTAAATATACTAATTTTACCTAAAACAATTAAATTAATTATTAATTAATTTGAGGTTAGGCTAGAGTTAGGTTAGAGATGGCGTTTCAGTAGGAAATCGGTCTGGCCCGGTCGGGCCCAGGTATGGGCCACAGAGTTCTACCGATCAGGGCCAGATCGGTATTACGTTTGAAATCGGGCGATGTCTGCACGGGCAGATATAATAATTATATTTATTATATAGTAGCATTATATTTTAAAATCGCTTTAAAAAAATTAGTTCTTTATCACTATATTTAAAAGTGTTTGAATATCCGGAACTAGCACAAAAAAACGAAAAAATTAATCACAAAGTCATAGATTAGCAAGACAAAAATTGCCCAATTATAAAATAAATGAATTTTTAAATTCCCATAAATATTACTATTGCTAAAATTTAACCTATATGTTTAAAACTCAACATACTTAAGACCGCTCTACAAGATGAAGTTGTCAAAATAATTGCTCGTTCACCAGGAAATTCAATATGGCGGCACTTATAACAAAAAACAACGCAAACATTTTAAATAAAATATGTTTGCTGCTGGATTTCGTATCAAATTTTTTGTTGCATACAACAAAATTGGTGCAAAAAAATGCACACAAATATTGAACTTTCGAAAAATGGAGAACAACAACTTTGAAATTGAAGATAGATGTCTCAAAATGGCGAATTAAAAAAAAAAGAAATTGTTATTTCTACCATCAAGTGACGGCAATGAATTTGACTATTATCCAAATAACCTATATATTTTTTTCATGGTTTTTCGAATCACTTATTACAAATCTGGCCACGAAATTTAAAAATTAATTTGTTCAAAGTATTTGTTTAAACAAATTATTCCGAAAAATTAGATTGTTCACAAGATGCATATGCTTTTCATGGTTTCTGGGTCCGCTGAGTACGAATCTGGCGTCACATTTACAAAGTCAATGTGTTTAAACAATTTCAGTTGAAAATTCATCTTGCTGGTTTAAAATTCCAAGATTCCAGTTATAGAGTTACAATTTTAGTTGAAAATTCACCATTTTTTTTTTAAATGTACCTATTTTTTTAGTTATTTTTTGCTTGAAATTTTTTTTACGTGGAAAGTGATCTATTCAACCAAAAATTTAACTTATTTCAATTAAATATACCATAGTTTTAGTAGAAAATACATGTTTGCTTGAACATTAATTTAAATTTAATTATTTGAGTTTTGATTGAGAATTGATCTTTTTTGGTGAAAACTCGGTTTTTTGTTGTTAAAAATTCAACTATTTCACTTGAAAATTCATAATTGTAGTTAAAATTTTCGCATTTAGGTTGATGATTGAAATATTTTCTGGAACATCCTAATTCTTTGTTAAAAATTGGAAATTTTAAGTATATGATTCAAAATTAATTAATCTTGCATTTTTGTTAAAAGTTGTTTTTGTTAAAAGTTGTGTTAAAAGATGTTTAGAATGAAGATCAGAATTAAAACTGGTTTTTTTCGGAAAATAATATGAATATATTACTTTTAATTGACCGCGAAAATTCAAAAACTCGACCGGGAAAAACCGCGAAATGAATGGGAATCCGAAATCGTCCATCGAATCGCCACCCTGGTCTTCGACAAAACTAGTTTCTCTAAATTGAAAATTGAACCATTTTATTAAAAATTCTCTCTAACTTGAAAGTTGAACTATTTACTATTTGGTTATTTGGCTAGCTTTGGTGAGAACTTTGAAGTTACGTTACTTTTCGATGGAAGGGGGGAGGGGGGCAAAATAACTTTTTTACAGTCATTAAAATGTAATTTATCATGAAGAATGGTTCGAATCCAAATTCGTAATGCTAGTTAAATCCATGAAAGAAAAGGTGAATGAGGTAATTGTTGAGAAGAAGTTGTGAAGGACTGAGTAAGAGTTTGTCGAAGAAAAAAACGCAACATCTGTCTACGCACTTTGGCACCCATAGCCATAAATGATTTTGGCCGGCTGGCTTGCAAAACACGTGTCCCCCAAATGTCAAGAAATGGGGATTTTGACCTGGCCTGACTTGTTGCGCTAGCTAAGCTAACTCAAGTTTCGTTCTTCTTCTTTCGTTCATTGCAAGAACCAAGAAGGAAACGTGATGACTGCTCGGCACGAGCCACTCTGATTTCTCTCGTTATTAGGGAGAGGATGGACAAAAAAAAACAGAAACAAAAAACATGTCCTTGTTTCCGTTCAGTACTTCTGGCCCTCCAATCATAATATATGATTCATTTGATGGAATCTTTCTTAATTGAAAATTAACTTTCTCATTGAAAGTTCCTCTATTCCGATTTAAGAGTCAACCTTTTTCTTAAACATTCGACTTTAATTCGTTTATTTTAATGAAAACTAGCGTGAATTAATTAGGGGTTATCCGTAAACTACGTTACCAGTTAGCAAATTTATCAGTTACCAAATTTAGCCATTACCAAATTTACTAGTTACCAAATCCACCCAATAATAAATTTACCCATTACCAAATTTACCCAATACCAAATTTAGCCGTTATAATAATTTACCAGTCACCAAATTTACCCGTTAACAAATTTACTAGTCACCAATTTACCCTATACCAAATTTACCCGTTATAATAATTTACCAGTTACCAAATTTATCCGTTACCAAATTTACTAGTTACCTAATGCAACCCATATAAATTTACCCTTTACCAAATTTACCAGTTACCAAAATTACCCAATTCACAAATTTACCAGTAACCAAATTTACTAGTTACCAAATTCACCCAATAATAAATTTACCCGTTATAAAATTTACCAGTTACCAAATTTTCCCGATATAAAAATTTACCAGTTACCAAAATTACACAATTCCAAATTTGCCCGTTATAAAAACTTACCAGTTACCAAATTTACCCGTTAAAAAATTTACTAGTTAACAATTTCACCCAATAATAAATTTAACCGTTAGCAAATTTACCAGTTATCAAATTTACTAGTTACCAAATTCACCCAATAATAAAGTTACCCACTACCAAATTTATCAGGTACCAAATTTAACAGTTACCAAATTTACCAGTTACCAAATCTACCACTCACCAAATTTACCAGTTACAAAAATTTACCATTTACCAAATTTACTCGTTATCAAATTTATTAGGTACCAAATTCACCCAATAATAAATTTACCCGTTACCAAATTTTCCAGTTACCAAATTAACCCAACACCAAATTTACACGTTATAAAAATTTACCAGTTACCAAATTTACCCGTTACCCAATTTACCGGTTACCAAATTGACTAATTACCAAATCCACCCAATAATAAATTTACCAGTTACCAAATTTACCACTCACCAAATTTACCCGTTACAAAAATTTACCATTTACCAAATTTACTCGTTATCAAATTTATTAGGTATCAAATTCACCCAATAATAAATTTACCCGTTACCAAATTTTCCAGTTACCAATTTAACCCAATACTAAATTTACCCGTTATAAAAATTTACCAGTTACCAAATTTACCCATTACCGAATTTACCGGTTACCAAATTGACTAATTACCAAATACACCCAATAATAAATTTACCAGTTACCAAATTTACCACTCACCAAATTTACCCGTTACAAAAATTTACCATTTACCAAATTTACTCGTTATCAAATTTATTAGGTACCAAATTCACCCAATAATAAATTTACTCGTTACCAAATTTTCCAGTTACCAAATTAACCCAATACCAAATTTATCCGTTATAAAAATTTACCAGTTACCAAATTTACCCGTTATAAAAATGTACCAGTTACCAAATTTACCCGTTATAAAAATTTACCAGTTACCAAATTTACCCGTTACCAAATTTACCGGTTACCAAATTGACTAATTACCAAATCCACCCAATAATAAATTTACCTGTTACCAAATTTACCAGTTATCAAATTTACCAGTTAACAAAGTTACAAGTATTTCACATTTATTCTGCGTTTTTTCCCCTTCTAATGAGTTATTCTATGATAGTGAGTAGAACCTTCAACCGCAAAGGCTTAAAAAAAATTCGAATTTTCAACCAGATAATTACATTTTTGATGAAATAATTACATTTTTACTTAAGCATAGTTTAGTTCTCAAACAGAGAAGGTTAATCCACAACGAAATATTTAATATTTCTTATTTCATGTATGAATTTTTATTCCAAAAGGATGAATTCTCAACAAAACTGTTAAATTTTCTACTCAAAAGGATGACTCAACAAAATAGATCTAAAATGAATATGATTTTTTAACAAAAGATTGAATTCACAGCCAATAAGAATAATGATCAAAAAATAAAATTAATTCTCTATAAATATAAGTACGATTTTTTCAATAACATACATTTTGTACATTCTCATCAGAGAAGGTATTAGGTTTGTGTAAAATTTGCACCCCCCCCCCTTTTTTTTGTCAAATGTCCACGTTTTGAGACCCCTTGAATCCTAAAAACAGGTTTTAAAGAATGTTTCTGTCTGTCTGTATGTCTGCTTGTGAACACGATAACTTTTGAAAAAATCAATCTGATAGATTGGCCTTTGGTATACTCGTTTAGTGTCCTAAACTAAAAGCCAAGTTCGCTGGCCAGTAATTTTGGAAAAAAATGTTAAAAGTGGGCATATTTTGAATATTTTTTAGACCATTTTTTTCAACATTCAAAAATTCTCTGTATATATTTTATTCATATATTATTATAATATCATATATTATTATATTATATTCAAATATTATATTCATATCACTCAAAAAGTAAAACAATTTATCCTTATATGAGTTTTTTCATAAATCAAAAATTACCAGAGTTATAGCATTTACCAAATTAAAAAAAACACACGAAAATGAACATTTCAAGCCAAATAACGTACGATATAAAAAAAGCCAACAAAATAAAAATGTTGCTTTTTGAATGCCCTACAAGAATATCATAACAGCTTTTTGAATTTTCTTGAAAAATCAAAAATCCAAATTCTGACACATACAAAATAATAAAAAATCCAAAATTACATTTTTCGACCAAGCTATTCAAAATACGGTAAAAAATGAGTATACAAAAATTGTGCATTTGAAAAAGATCTATAAATTTGTTATAAATTACTTTTTAATCGGATTCGTAGTTTTGGCTTTAATCTTGAAAAACATCATTAATAGTAAAAAAAATCTGCCCGCTGCGTGGGCACATTCTAATCACAACTTTTGTCTTCTAATTTCTTTTTCGTCTCGTGTGTGGGGTTTCAAAAAGTCTAATTTTTCATGTTTACAATGCTATTTTTTACGATTAAAACCAAAAACAGAACTATCAAGATTTATTAATGACAAATAAATCATTACTACATTCTCATCAGAGAAAGTATTAGATTTGTGTAAAATTTGACCCCCCTCCCCCAGTTTTATCAAAACTTCCATTTTTTGAGACCCCCAAAATCCGAATAACAGGTTTTTACAAATGCGTCTGTCTGTCTGTCTGTGACCCTATTTTGGAAATTTTATGAGTCCACATATTTTCATGATTCAAAAATTCTTTGTACACTTGTTCATAGTACTTGAAAGGAAAAATGTTAATTTTCGACGGCCCTACAAGATTATCATAACAACTTTTGGAATTTTTTCGAAAAATTAAAAATGTTAATTTTGACCGCACAAAAAATAATCAAAGATTAAAAATTGCATTTTGCGGTCAAACTATGTTAGATAGGAAAAAAATGATAATACAAACATTGTACACTAGGGTGGCCCAAAAAATCACATTTGAGAAATTTTGACGGGCTTGTTGGCCAAATCGTTCTAGTAGGCAAATAAATGTATGCCTATTTTTTTATTTTCGAAAAAAAATATTTTTAGAACTCGCTCTGGCCATTTTTAT
>NC_046666.1:5289336-5294547 GCF_010883055.1 Belonocnema kinseyi | reverse complement strand
TCAAATCCGAAAATAAAAATTCCATAATTTTTTATTTAAACAGGTGCCGATTTTCACTCGAAGGTTCCCATGTAAAATGCATGGGGAAAAATAATTTTTTTGAGTTTTTATATTAATTTTGTAGGGTTTGAAAAAATGTGACGGGAAAGTATGGGGTCTAGATAGTCCAGTCAACGGGGAACAAATATCACTCGAAAAAAAAATTCGTAAAAGTAGCATTTTTTTTCACAGATACGTTGGCAATGGCTTTATAAAGATATTGTAAAAAGTCCCCAAACATGCGTTTACGGCAAAGTTCCGAAATTCTGGAAAGTGTTAAACAATAACATGTTTTTTAAAATTACTCGAGAACTGTTGATTTTAGGTGGAATATGGTGATGTGAAAAAATGTTGATAATTTTATAGTGCACAAAAAAGGTTCTATCTATTGTGGACCTATTGTCAACGGCTGCGTTATGAGTTTGGATGAGCTGCACAATTCTTTTATTTCTGAATAAATAAAATAAAATCTCAAATATTCTGGCAAAACGTCGGAAATATATCAGGCGATTTGTACTGGAGCAAATGCAGGTTCCTGTTAACAAAAAAAAAAAAGACTAAGTCAATTGCATGACAAACTATCAGTATGAAATGAGCTCAAATGAGCTCAAATTGAGCTCAAATGAGCTCAAGGGGATGCTTTTGAGATGAAGATTCTTGCAAGTGTTCCTCCATTTTCATACAATACATTTTCCAATTTGTAGGTCAGAATAATAATATTTAGGGCCTCTTTTAAAGCTTTAAACAAGTAAATTTCAAAATTTAAGCTATGATGTCGGAAGCAGCGGTGATTATGAGTCCTAATGGCAGCAATGAGAGCGGGGGCGAGAACAGTTACGTCTTTCGATGATATTGAACCCTTCGAAATTTTTTTGCTCACTTTTCCCGACAATAGACTTGGCCTTCGGGTAGCCGTGACGTCACTGTAATGCAGGTTCTCAATGAGGAAAATTTCAAAAATAAAATTAAGGCAATGCACATTAAGCCATCTTTTTATTTGATGAAAAATATATTCTGTTTGATAATTTGAATAAGATAATTACAAACATATCCTTAAGAACCTATAAAAAACCATAATTACAAAAATGATTTTTTTATTTTCAAACGTAGTGAATAAGACAATTAACAATAAATATAACATAATTTTGAAATGTCTATAACTCGGATTGATTTGTACTTTATACCCTAAGCACTAAAAAATTGTGATGGAATTTAATTCACACGTGGAGGTTAAAAACTTTTCATCTTTTGCATTCTCATTTAGGGGTTAAATTTACTATGTCAAGATTCTTTTTGGTAATGTTAAGAACATTATATTGAAGTAGACTGAGAAAATATGGACGCTCCCGCAAAACACGTTTTTTATTATTGCTTGCGATGAGCATGATAACTCCGGGAACGATGGTCTGCAATTCAAAATCCAAAATTACAATTATTAGACTTACTACAGCCCGTGTAGAAATTATGCCCGGGTTCGGGCTGGATTCCGGCAGGGTTGCCCTGCTTGTATCCGGAATCTGGTCAGGCTGCCCGGTTGGATTCTGAATGGTTTCGTCACGCTGCGCTGGTCGGATCCAGGCCGGGGGTACCCAGTCGGCTCCCGGCCGGGTTACCCGATCAGATCCCGGATACAAATAGGATAACCCGCTCGGAATCCGACCGGTTTTTGACTGGGTTCCTCGATCGCATATTACTGGAGCCTTTTTACCACAACGAACATATTCTACCAACGAGGAGAGATAAGAACCTTTGTCAGCACTTATTTCCACCTGTAAAAAGATGTTGGAATTTCAATTTTAGAACTGCATTCATAATAATAAATATATTGACTACAAACATTGATTCAATTTAAGTACTAAAATTTAGGTTATGATCCTTAAGTTTCTGTAAGAAATTGCATTGTAAGAAATTAAAGTTAAATTGCATAACAAATTTACCTTAAGCGTAATTTAGTTTGCATAGGTTTTTTTACAAGTGATAAAATAAATTTCAGAGGTTTCACGTGACATCCTAACCTATGAAACCGGTTTAGAAAATTGATTTAATATTAACGTTGAAGAATATTAATAATGCTTACTTATTAACAAAATAATTCACTTACCTTTATAAATAATCCGCTTGCTCCAGAAAAATGGATACAATTTTGTGAAATTTAACAAATTTCTTAACGGATAAACTGGCGTCAACTAACGTTTTACTGCATTTTTAGCATTAAAGATTCCGGAAGTCGCCGAATAGTTATTACGTACAAGCATGATAACGTAATTCAAAGCCTCGTTCGGAAAAAGTTATTTCTCTTCTTATTACGTTTTATAGTTATTCAAGATAATACATAGATACATTAAAAATAAACAAAAATCGTATAAAAAAAAAAGTATAATTTCACTGGGAAACTAAATGTTTGAAAATAAAAAAGAAGTTGGTCAACGATTTCGCAGTCACAGCAAGTCTGGGAACTGCAGAACCAAAAGTGGGAAAACATACAAGTAAAATTAGTTTAATTTTTCTTTCATAATTAATAAAAAAAACACCTACAGCACAAAAAATTGGTCTTTCGCCTGTCAGATATTCACAAACCACCCACTTACGACAGTCGTTTGTGAATATTTCTTTAGATGTTTTTAAGGTTATGATACTTCTATTATGCACCATTTTTGGCCCGACTGGGTCCCGGTGGGAACTCGGTCAGATCCCGGCCGGGCAATTAACAAAATAGTATCCCGGTTCGACCCGGTCAGATTCTGGCCAGAAACCTTCTTCTGGTCGGGGTTCGGGCATTTTCGATAAAGTGAAATTATTTGTATAATTATCATTAAGAATCGCAACTATTTAGTTGCAAATTAATCTGTGTTTTTTAAGGATTCAAATTATTTGGTTGAAAATCCTTTTTAATTCGCTGAATTCCACTATTTTTTGAATAAAATTAAAATACTTTTTGATTAAAATATCAAATATCACTTTTTTCGTTAAAAAATTATCTTCTTTGGTTAATAATGCCATTACATAGTTGAAAATGAAACTACTTTGTTTAAAATTAATTTATTTGGTTGATGACTGATCATTTTAGTTCATGAACATTTTTTTCAACATTTAATTACTTTCTTGGAAATTAAGATTTCTTGTTGACAATTAATTGTTTTAAGTGGAAATTTAAGTCGTAAATATGTGGTTCAGAATTTATCTTCTTAAGATGAAAATTTAAATATTTGGTTAAAAATTCCTGTATTTGATTGAAAAATCTAATTTTCTGGGAGATTATTTAATCTTCTAGGTGACTCATTCATTTTTAAGTTTAAAATTGCTTTAAAAATTCAAATATTTTATTGAAAATGCATGTATCTTGTGTAAAAATCATCTTTTTCGTTGAAAATAAGTTTTTTCTAATTTACAATTCATTTGTTTAACTGAAAATATTCTGTTGCAATTTTTTGTCGGAAATTGATCTTTTTAAATATAAATTTTATTTTTGTTTTGTTAAAAAATATACTATTTCGTTCAAAATGTAATTTCATTTAATTAAAAATTCATTTTTTACTGAAAATTTAACTATTCTATTTTTAGTTGAAAATCTAGCAGCTTTAGGTGAAAATTCTTCTTTTTTGTTAGAAGCGTACTCTCAATTGTTGAAAATTGATCTTTTCGGTTACAACTTAATTTCTTTGCTAGAAAATTAAACTATATTGTTGAAAATTTCTTTATTATGTTTATTTTGTTAACAATTTATTTTACTAACTGAAAAATTAACTATTTTATGTTTATTTTAAAATTTATCTTTTCAGTTAAAAATGCATGTAATAATTATAATTTTTCAATAATTAATCATTTTATTTGAAAATTGACTCGATCTATTCCAATTTTTGTGCAAAAGTCACCTTACTCTTTGATAGAAGCGTAATCTGTTTCGTTAAAAAATTATTTGTTTTGTAGTAAATTCAAGAGTTCCATTTTTTTAACAACTCGTCATTTATCTGGTCGAAAAATAAATTTCCACTTAAAACAATCAATTGTCAATTAGAAATCTAAATTTTCAACAAAGTAATTAAATTTTGAAAAAAATGTTTATCTAGTCTAAAATGTTTAAATATTCATCAACCAAATAAATTAATTTTTAACAAAGTAGTTCTCGAGTAATTTTAAAAAACATGTTATTGTTTAACACTTTCGAGAATTTCGGAACTTTGCCGTACACGTATGTTTGGGGACTTTTTACAATATCTTTATTAAGCCATTGCCAACGTATCTATGAAAAAAATGCTACTTTTACGAATTTTTTTCTCAAATCCTTCATTGACTGGACTAAGAGAATTATCCAACGAAGAATTTTATCTACCAGACATTCATAAATTGTTTATTATTTGAACAAAAAGAATTTGTTTCTAAAATTAGTTTTTTCCCTAAAAATTATTACTATTGGTCTAGTGGAATATTTATTAACATTCGTTCATTAATTCTCAATTGTTCAAACAAATGGGATTTGTTTAATATATTACTTGATACAAATTATTCATATTTCTTCAGTGGAATATTTATCAACATTGTTTGATTAACTGATAAATTAATTATTATTAAATTAATTATTATTAAATTAATTATTAATCAGTGATTAATTATTACTGATAAATATTCCACTAGACTCACAGTAATAATATTTATTTTAAAAAATTCTAAACGAAATTATTCAAACGAATTCCATTTGTTTAAATAAAACAAAACAGTCATTTAAAAGCTGAAAGTGTTCTACGTTAATGAGCTTGAAGACGCTTATGTGAAAAAATTGTTGTGCTTAGCAGACTGAAAAATGTAAAAAAGTAAGGATTTTTGGGTACATTTAAGAAGATTCAAGTTTAGAGCATTATTTCTCATGCAAGGGACGATGGAAAAAATTTGAAAAAATTCATGAGTATGAGGAAAACTGTTGTGAACCAGTTGCAGTTAAGAAATTTTAAAAATAATAAAAATTGTTGCTTAAAAGTACAAAAATATGCAACTATATTATCTTCAGTTCTAATACAGATATTAAAGCGATTCAAACTACAAACTGTAATGGATAGGCTCTGTATTTATTTTCAATCACCCGGAAGGATGTGTTAGTCTTATTTTTTGTGAAAATCGCGATATTTTTATACATTTTTTCTATTGAAAAACAAGTGACAGATAGCAGAGGGGGGGGGG
>NC_046666.1:5287220-5289236 GCF_010883055.1 Belonocnema kinseyi | reverse complement strand
CCCCCCCCCCTGTTTTCTGTCACTTGTTTTCCGACAAAAAAATGTTTAAAAATATCGCGATTTTCACAAGAAATAAGACTAACACATCCTTACGGGTGATTGAAAATAAATAAAAAGCCTATAAATTACAGTTTGCAGTTTGAATCGCTTGAATATCTGTATCAGAACTGAAGATGATATAGTTGCACATTTTTGTACTACTAAACAACAATTTTTATTATTTTTTAAATTTCTCA
Organism: Belonocnema kinseyi; assembly: GCF_010883055.1. Classification (NCBI taxonomy): domain Eukaryota; kingdom Metazoa; phylum Arthropoda; class Insecta; order Hymenoptera; family Cynipidae; genus Belonocnema; species Belonocnema kinseyi. The sequence continues at coordinate 5,289,000 of NC_046666.1, read as the reverse complement.
ACTATAACTGGTTCAAAACAGTTTTCGCTATACTCAAGAATTTTTTCAAATTTTTCCCATCCGCCCCTTGAATAAGAAATAATGCTCTAACCTTGACAGTTCTTAAATGTACCCGAAAATCCTTACATTTTTACATTTTTCAGTCTGCTAAGCGCAAAATTTTTGTTACATAAATATCTTTAAACTCATTTACGTAAAACACTTTCAGCTTTTAAATGGCTGTTTTTTTGTTGCGCTAGCATTTCTTTTTACTCATTTGTTAAGCTTCAAAGGCATGCCTTTAGTTTTCTCACCGATAGTAGAATATATACATTTTAAAGCAACAATGGAATAACTGCATTTCCAGTCAAAAAATGATATTCTCCAAAAAAGCAACTATAATCATTTTTAACTGGTTGAATCGAATCAAAAAACATGAATTTTTAACAAAATAGTCGAATCTTTAACCAAAATCACGATTGTTGAAAAAGAATTATTTTCTGCTAAAAAAATTCATGAATTTTTGACAAACCAGTTTAATTTTCCAACCCACACTGTGAATTTTCGAAAAAAATGAATTTCCTACCAAAATAGTGGAATTTGTAACCGAATAATTGAATTAAAAGAACAAATTTTAACACGAATTTTTAACAAAATGTTGAATTGACAGCCAAAAAGATTAATTTTCAAAAAAGAAGATTATTTATCTAGACATACAGACGAATTTTTCAACAAAATAAAGGATTTTTGTAAACAAAGTTGAATTTTCCATTTTTCACCAAAAATATGGTATAATCAAAATTAAAACAAACTTCTCACCGAAGAAAAAATTGAACTGATGTTCATATTTAAGTTAAAAAATATGGTATATACGAATGTATGAATTAACATATAAAAAAGACGTATTCTGTAGAGAATAATTGAATTTTCGCATAAAAAGTAAGAATTTCAAACAAATAGGTTAATTTTTAACAATATACTTTGATTTTCTACAAAATTGTAGAATTTTTAATCCAAAAGACGAATTTTCTATAATCCAGTTCAATCTTCAAACCTAAAAGAGATGAAATTTTTAACAAAACCTGTAATACTTGACATTACAATAATAAAAAATAATCAAAACTGGTTAAATTTTCCACTACAAAGATGAATTTTCAACTAAAATGATGAATTCTAACAAAAAATATGTCCACCGAGTGGGCAGATGTTCATTGCACGCTGTGTGTGCGGCGCTTCCCAAATACTATAACTTAAATCAAAAACTGTTATTTAAACTTCTGAGGAATTACAGCTATAAACTATAACTGCAATTTTTTCGATTCGTTTTCAAAGCAGGTTCTCACAGAACCTACGTCTTTGACGTTAACATTCTCAATACCAAAATAGCGCTCGATAATTTGTGTCGAATTGAAAAACTTGATCAAGATAATTTGTAAGTCTTGTTCAAATACAGCAAACATGGTTACAGAACAGATCTGTAATGTTCAAGAACACAAAAAAACGTGTTCTAGAGCAGGTTAGTAACAAGTTAAGAACATGTGAGTAACTATGTTACCCCCCATACGCTAGAACAATTCTGTAACAGATCTAGAACGCTGTGACAATAGATCTTTTACATTTCTAGAACAATTCTAGAACTCGGGTACCAGTGTTATTTAATAATTCTGTAACAGATCTAGAACGCTGTGACAATCGATCTGTCACATTTCTAGAATAATTCTAGAACTCGGTTACCAGTGTTATGTAACAATTCTGTAACAGAGTTAGAACGCTGTGACAATCGACCTGTCACATTTCTAGA
>NC_046666.1:5284553-5287120 GCF_010883055.1 Belonocnema kinseyi | reverse complement strand
TCTAGAACGCTGTGACAAAAGATCTTTTACATTTCTAGAACAATTCTAGAACTCGGTTACCAGTTTTATGTAATAATTCTGTAACAGATCTAGAACGCTGTGTCAACTGATCTGTAACATTTCTAGAACAATTCTAGAACTTTGGTACTTTGGGTTGTGAAAAATCTAGGACAATTATATAACAGTTCTATAAAAATTCTATAACAGTTCTAGAACAGTTAATGATCAAATATAGAATAGTGTTATGTACCCCTCACAGCAATAGGATTTTCCGGGATATTCGATTAGACCCCATTTATGTCCTGGGTTATTCCAAGGCTAACCCGTCGGAATATCCTGCGAGGCGGAAATTTTGATATTCCCATGGAAATATTTTGATCCGCAATAGCGCGTACGTAGTCCCGACTAACAAAAATGATACGCCCGAGATATTCACATTAGGGATATCGCAAGGGTCAGCTCGACCATTATGTTAGCGAAATAATCTTTGTTCCTAATTCGTTCTAGAACACACTTGTAACAGGGTTCTAGAACTTCGATATAACACTGTTACGGTATAGTTCTAGAATAAATTTGAAACAAATATTATAGAGCGTCTGTGATCAGTTTGATCTAGAAAAATCCCATAGCAATTGTTACAGAACAGTGCTGTTATATAGTTCGGGGACAGTTCTGTCACAATTTTCTCACAGTCTTCTAGAACACTGTTACATTTTTGTTCTAGAATAGTTCGTTCACAATTTTCTAACATTGTTCTCGAAAATTGTTACCTTTTTGATATAGAATAGTTCTGTTATCATCTTGCAATAACTGTTATAGAACACAGTTCCTTTTTTGGCCTGGAACAGTTACAGAACGTGTTTACTGAGAATCTACTAAAAACAACACTTCAAACTTACAGATCTCTTAAAAACAAAAATTGCATATTTTTGAAAATGTTCCAACTTTTGGAAATTTTGTCTAATTAAGAAATTTCATTAGAATAGTTTCGAAATATATATTTTATACCTAGTAGAAATTTAGATTGATATTTCTTAACCTATTAAAATTTTTTTTTCCTTTTTTTTTAAATTTCGAAAAGCATATAACTTTTGATATTTTTGTCGAATTTAAAAATGTCATTAGGATAATCTGTTAGTCTTTTTGCCATGTACCACAAAATTGTACAAAATTTCTAAAATTCACAACAAATTTTTATTCAAATTTTAAAAAAGCTCGAACTTTTTTAATTTTTCTCAAATAGAAAAATTTAACTTAGATAGTTTTTGAATATATTTAATATTTAGTGAAGAATTTAAATGAAATTTCCTAATCTATCAGAAAAATATTTTTTTCTATTTTCAAAAGTATGTAAATTATCTAATTTTCATCAAAATTTAAAAGTTTATTTGGATAACTTGCAAGTCTTCTATCGATATATAAGAAACCCTGAGAAAAATTTCTCAAATTTCGTTAAGCATCTGCTTAACGAAATTAACCTTGATTTTAGCAACCTTAAAAACTCAGAGATCGAAAATTTGGACGATTACATTACACTCTCATGAATGAGAATGTAAAATTTGATTTTTAACAAAGTAGTTCAACTTTTATTCAGGTAGTTGAATTTTCATTAAAAAAAATAATTCTCAACGAAAAGTGTAATTGATGAATGATATTTCAACCAAAAAGATTTCACATTAAATGAAAACAGTCAAATGCAATGCAAAATTCGAATATTCAACAAAGTAGTTCAAATTTAAACCAGAAGATAAATTATCGTGCAAAAAGATGAATCTTCAATTGAGGAGATTAGTTTTTAAAAGAAAATTTAAAACCAATTTATCTGTATGTGTGTCAGTTTGTATGTAGATGTTTAGTTTGTTAGAACGATAATGTTCGAAGATATGACAGATTAAATTGACCTAATCACTATGTCGTGATTAATCAAGTAATTTAACATTTTTAAATACTTTTTGGATTTTAATTTCGCGGTCTTCAGGTTTAATTCCTTCCCCGAAACTGTAGAAACATTGAAACTCGTGTACGAAAAAATACATTGCGCTCTTATGGCACATTCCACTCTCTTTAATACTCTGTCGATACCTTTTACTTTTCACGCGCATTAGGCACGCGCAGAGATTGGTCATCTGATCCTGTGCGCGAATGTTCAAAACGAGTGAAAACAAGATGATCGTATTGACCATCCCGGAAGGATACCTTCATTATCCTGATAGTAAGTCTTAACATCTTCTGACAGTAAGACTATTCATAAAATGAGAATCTCTCTCTCTCTCTCAACAAAATTACGGAAGGCCCTTTCGAACATATGGAAGAACTGACTGACTCTGAATATTTACTCTCTAACTTTGACTCTCCATTTTTCTCCGTGAATCTTATACTTTAAATATCTGCGTTTTAACATCGATTTTCCTCTTGGCAGTTGTCATTTTCATGTTTTCCATTTAAAAAATAACACAGGCCAACATTTCTCAGAACCAGAGACCAGACCTACTATACCCGAAGGTTTTTGCTGCGCTGAATCCGAATCTGATCTCAGAAAAATTCCATCACCCTCAGTTTTCGAGATA
>NC_046666.1:5274813-5284453 GCF_010883055.1 Belonocnema kinseyi | reverse complement strand
TGAGGTCGGATTCGGATTCAGCGCAGCAAAAACCTTCGGGTATACTAGGTCTGGTCTCTGGTTCCGGACCTTTGTCAAATTTTGTCGGCCTGTGTAATTATCCTTGTACTCTCTTATTTCAAGACCTCATTTTCGAGATTCACTTTCATAAATTCAAATGCAGAGAATTTATAAACGCCGTAAATTTGCAGTGAAATCTGCCTTAAAGATGTTTCGGGTTATTAAGCAGAAGCTCTCTTCTCGTTGTCTTTTGTCTGGGTCTGGGCTGCTTATAATAAGAAAAGGAGTAGCTAAAACAAAGCAAAGAAAAGGGAAAAGTGACGAGAGGGATAGGGGAAGGCAGATCGTGAGAGAAGAATAAGAAAGAGATTCTAGTTACCACCGAGTAGCTCGGTGAGAACGAAAACAATGACTTTAGCTCGCTTTAGCATTTGTAAATAAAGCTGCCGCTAATCAGTCTTCTCCCGTTCTCTTCTTATACAGGAGCGAGAAGAATGCATAATGAGTTAATCACCTTATGCATTCATTCACGTTTGCCTATTCCCTTATCCTTCCATCCCCACACTCCTTCTCTTTCTCTTTCTTATTTTCTTCTTTTTCGCGCGCCTTTACCAAACACTCTTCTTCACTTGGGGATGCTTAGAAAATTTGAATTTCTAATTCTCATTGACCCTTCGCGAGAATTGTTTGTCAAGGTAGTAAAAACGTCACCAGATTTATTTTCGTATTATTCATGGAGATTTCCTTAAGGGCATGTGATACTTACAGTTTCCCCGGCTTTATTTTCACAAAAATGAAATTTTTTAAAAACTGAATTCGGAGATGCTATAAAGTATCATAACGGACGTCCTCAGACACTTTTTTGAGAGATAATAACAAAAAAATTTATTGTGCTAAATAAAAATTTTATGCATATGCATTATTTTGAGGTTACGTCGTTTTTCATATCTGTCTTTCTGATAATTTGGAAATTATTTATGAAATACACTTTTTTGATTGGCTGCAAACAAGGTTAGTTCCGGGAGATTAGTTACTATGTTTATCTGTAAGTCAAAAGTTTTCGGCAAAAAATATTGTGTAGTTTGGAAGTACCGCTCGGGTGAATTGTAACACACATAACCTAGAAATACAAACCTACGTTGTCAGCAGCATAAAAAAAATTTTGATAAAAAAATTCAAAAAACGTGTGCGGTGACGTCCGTTAGCATGTTCGCTATCATTTCCCAGATTTTGAAGGCAAAATATTTCTTATCCCAGGGAAAAAGCCGAGGGAATCTAACACTGTAAAAATCGATACAATTTCCTAAGCGCTATGAAAATTAATCACAATTTGCTAAATTAAAACTTTTTTGAATTAACCTACAAAAAAGGTGTGTGGGGACGTCCGTTAGCATGTTCGCTATCATTTCTCAAATTTTTAAGACAAAATATTTATTATTCTTTTCTTTTCTATTCTATTCTTTCTTTTCTTTTATTATTCTTATTTTTTTATTTCAAGTATTCCTAAAAAAGCAAAAAATCTAAAAAAAGGTTATAATTTTCCTTTATTACTTACAATCTGTCAGAAAACTTGAAAAAATATCAAAATTCTGAATCCAAGAATCCAACAAAAGATAAAAACTTTCTTAAAAAACCAGAAAAAAACAACTTTTTTTTACAAAAATAAAAAAGAGGAAAGAAAAATGAGAATGCAGCTTATACAACATCCAAATCATGGCAAGAAAAATTGGAGCAGGTTAGAACAGCAACGAAACCAAGATCCTTGATTCTCAGGTATCAGGGAGAGAGCATCGTGGTTTCGTTGCTGTTCCTAGCTGCTCAAATTTGTCTTGTCTTTATAAGGTGCTGTATGAGTGCTGAAACGTTGATTTTTTACAAATGTTGTTTTTATATTGTGATTTGATAATAATAAAAATAGAAAAGACAAAATAAATAAAAAAGAGAAGTTTTTATCTGTTTTTATTTTTATCAATAAAAAAAATTTCTTTCCTTTTTTAGGAGAATTTTTATCTTTTTTCAAATTGCAATAGAAACATTTTATGATGGTTAAATAGGATTTAAAATTTTATTTTAATCACATTTAAATGTTCAAAATTTTAATTTACTATTAATCATTAGTAAATGGTTTTAAAAATTCAATAATGGTTTCAACAAAAAATGTTGCTCTTAGCAATGACAAATTATCGCATTACTTACAGAAAATGATCAATTCCAAACATTTATTTATAAATAAAAGTGTTTGAAAAAAGTTATTAAAATAAATAAAAAATATGTTACATAATAAGATAGTGATATCTGAGTGACATAGTTATTTAATAATAAGCGATAAAGCTAATCAAATTAAAAAGAAAACTAGATTTTTCGACCTTTTTTCAAGAACAAGTTACAAATTAATACTAATTCACCGTTACAACAATTGGTAAATTCTGGAAACAAATATCACTTTTTCTATAAATGACTAATTAACCGATTAAACGAAAAAAGATCCTTTATATAAATTAGCAGACAACAAATTTTAAACAATTTAAAATTAGTTAGAAAATGCTTAGTCTAAAATTTAATTATTTTGTTTAAAACTTAACTATTTGAGTGGAAGCTTCTAATGTGTCCCCTAAGGGTTTACATTTTTTCTTACACCTTCTCTATTCCTTTACACACCCTCCACACACTTACTTGGTGGTGGAAGGGGAACCTACAGCTTAAGGTGGGTTCCGAACCACCAAGAGCAACAGCCTTAAGTACTTAGAGAAAAACCTTTTTCTCTAGAGGTACCGGTCCCACGACTCTCCGAAGATGAACAACTCCCTTGCTAGGCTAGTGTTCACCGCATGGGCCACCGACTCTTCCAGAGTGCGAGGCGGGAATCGAACCCGCAAGCCGAAGGAGTGGGTCCAAAGCCTACGCTTTAGCCCCCACGACCATCGTCCCACTAACTTAACTATTTTGTTAAGTAATCATCTTTCTTTCATTGTCGAAGATTCATCTTTCTTAGCACAAAATAAACTTTTTTTAAATGAAAACACAACTATTTTTTGACCTTGTTTTCTTTAAGTCAACAAGTTGAACTATTTGGATAAAAATGCAACTATTTTGTTAAAAGTGATATTTTGTAGTAGAAAATTCAACTTTTATTGTGAAAATTTGTCTTTCTGGATAGGAAATCCTTACTTTCGGAACAATAATTCATTTCTCGTAAGTAGAAAAGTTATCTTTTGTTGAAAATTTATCTTTCTTGGTTGAAAATAAACCCTTTTGTTAAAAATTTCACGTTTTGAGTTAAAAATTCAATTATCTTCTAAAAAATCATCTATCTGCTTGCAAAATCAACTGTTTGGTTAAAAATTCAACTATTTGATTGAAAGTGATCATTTCTGTCAAAAATTGAACTTTTCGGGTTTAAAAGTCAAATATACTGTTAAAAATTTGTCTTTTTGGTATAATATTTCAAGTTTCATATGTAGAAATTATTTCCTTTTGTTAAAAATTCTACTATTTTGTTAACAATTCAATTGTTTTGTTCAAAACTGAACTATTTTGTTGAAAATAAGCTTTTTGAATGAACATTGAACTGTCTTTTGAAAAATATATTTATTAGTTTACAAGTTCAACTATTTGGATGAAAATTCAACTATTTTGTTAGAAGTGATCTTTGTTGGTCGAAAATTCAACTGTTTTGATAAAAATTTGTCTTTCTAAATAGGAAATTCGTGCTTTCGGAATGAAAGTTCATCTTTAATAAGTAGAAAAGTCATCTTTTGTTGAAAATTTATCTTTCTGGGTTAAGAATGAACCTTTTTGTTATAAATTCCACTTTTTAAGTTAAATATTCAACTATATTATAAAAAATCGTCTGTTTGTTTGAAAATTCAACTATTCGGGTAAAAAATTCAACTATTTGGTTAAAAATTGAACTATTAGGTTGAAAGATATTTTTGGTTGAAAATCGATCTTTTTGGGTAAAAAGTCAACTGTTTTGTTGAATTTCGTCGTTTTGGTTTAAAAATTCACATTTTATTGGCAGAAATTTATTTTGGTTTTGTAAATTCTTCAAACAAATATCAGTTTTCCGATCAATAACTAATCGGCCGATTAAAAGTCAAAAAGTTAATTCATATATAAACTAGCAGATAACAAAATTTAAACAATTTAAAATTAGTTAAAAAATACTTTAAAACATTGTTCATATTTCAAATAAAAATAATTAAAGAAAGAGCTTATATGTGCCTTTGCGGAAAATGGTAAATTTCAGTTTTTTTTTGGGCTATTTTGGGCTCGAAAAGTAAAAAAATAATGGCCTGTGAAATGAAGAAGTAGTATATAATTATATATATTTTTGTATTTGTAACTTGGCGAGATTTTACTTTTAAGAATGTATGGTTGCCTATCAGCAGGCTACAGGTAGAGTTCGCTGATTACAACATATACATTACAAAAAGTACAAAAGCACGAAATTTAGTGTGAAGGTTCCTTCTGACAGATTTACCGTTGATCGAATTTTTTAAAACTTTTTAGGTTAATTATTTATTTTAAAATCATATATATCTTTAATTTTCGAATTATAATATTGTAAGAATTTGAAAATTAAATACATTTAAAGTATTTCAAAACATCTCGAGGGATTTCTAAAAATTTCATGAAAGATTTAAGAAAAAGATTTTAGAGTAGGGAAAGGGGGGAGATAGCGTCGACCAGTGGGGCAAAAGTGACTTTTCTTATATCATCGCTATTAAGTAACAATAATTAATTATTGAACGTCAAATAGGATTTTAAATTTGATTGTAATCTCATTTAAATACCTTAAATTTTTATCATTTTAGTTCTACTTTGCATTAAATGAATCTATTTTTTTATAGAGATATTTAATGCAAAGTAGAACTAAAATTATTGTAAAATAATAGCGATGATATCAAAAGTCTTCTTTGCCCCACCGGTCGGCGCTGCCCCACTTCTCTTAACCTATTTCAGTATTTTTAAAGATTCTAAGAGATTTCAGATAATTTTTAAAGACTTTAGGGAATTTTAAGAAATTTCAAAATAATTTGTGGGAATGCAAAGGATTTCAAAGGATTTACAGGAAGTAAATTTGACCGTAATGATTTTATAGAAAAGAGATTTTAACAATTTTAATGTATTTTTTTAATAGCATCAAAGATTTCAAAGGATTTTAATAGATTTCAGGAGATTTTAAGGGATTTTATAGGATTTTATTGGTTCTCAGAGGATTTCTAAGATTAAAACATTTTTGAAGGGATTTTTGAAAATATATTTTAGATTTCAAGATAATGTACGGGATTTCAATTTTTAAAAAGGATTTCACAAGATTCAAGGGATATTCAAAATCTCTATGGATTTGAGTAAATATGGCGCGTTTTAGAAGATTCCGAGGAATTTTATGAGATTTGAAAAAATTGCGCAGGATTATAGAAAATGTCAAGAAATTAAACAATTTCTGAAGAATTTCCAATGACTTCGTATGAGATTTGATATACTTCAGTAAAATTTTACGCCATTTACAAAAAATTTCAAGGTGTTTTAAGGAATTTCACATTATTTAAGAAATTCTTGAGATTTCAAAAAAAAAAAAACAACTAAAAAACTCCATTCGATTAGAAGGAATTTCTATAAATCTATAGAGATTTCAAGAGATTAAAATAAGAGCTAGAGTTTTTCAGAAATTTCAGTCAATTTTGACAGAATTTAAGTGTTTGTATTAGTTTTCAGTGGATTTCCATTAATTAAAAAGATTTCCAGGTATTTAAAAGTTTTTATTATATTTTATAATATTTAGAAGCATTTAAAAGCGGGTTCATCCGATTTAATGGAATTTTACGGGTCTTTGAAAAGTTTCTTAATTTTCTAAGGAATTTTAATGAATATTATAGACTTCAAAATATTTTACTCGATTTTTGTCGCATTCTGAAGATTTTACAAGATTTAAGGTATTTTATCGATTTCAAATGATTTTAAATAATTTAGGATGTTTAAAAGTAATTCCTAGGATTTAGTGACATTTTGAATTTTTTAGGGGTTTTCAAAATTTTTTAGAGTATTTCTGAAAATTGGACTGGATTTTAAAAACATATCCAGAATATTAATGACACATATTCTAAAGATTTGAAGGGATTTCAATGGATTTCTAGAGAATTTAAGGAAATAAATTAAATTAAATCTTTTTCAAGATACGTTGCGTGATTTTCATGCATTTCTGCGAATTTCAAAGATTTTATAAATTTAAAAGAAATAGCTAAAAATATATGACAGATTTCAGGATATTTTACTCAATTTTTTGTGATTTTAAAGATTTCAGAAGATTCAATATTCTGGACGATAATATTATCTTTGAAAGTAAAGGCTAATTTTGAATAGGTTATGGTCCCTTATGGTTCCTTTCTACGAGGAAAAAAATTAATTGAAACATATTGGATACAAATTGACTTTAAAAAATGGGAAAATGTCATTAATTAAAGTGACCACTTAAATCTCAGAAAAGAATTTCTGTCTATAACTCGTTAAAAACAAATGAAATGAAAAGAATTTGAAACAAAAAATTATAAAGACAAGCACTTTTAACAATTTCAATAATTATTTATCGAAGCGAGGTAGAGTTTTTATTAAGTATACTAAAAACTAAAAGCTAAACTTTTTGAAATGAACTGTTCTCATTTTTAATACTAAAGCAGTTTCCTTATTGTTGTTTTTTACAAACGTGAATTCCAACGAAATTTCGAGACGCAGATATTCAGTATTATAATTATTAGAAAATTATTCACTATTGTTGAATTTTCCTCACATGAATTTCAGAAAATTTCAGAAATTTCAATTTATTATTTAGGGACATTTCCCTAAATAATGAGTATCAATATTGACAACGTTTTAAGCAATGTTCTGTATCTCTTTCCCAGAGTTATGCTAAGTCTATTTAAATTAACATTAAGTTTTCAATTGAAAAAATTTAATACTATAATTTAAGAAAATAAAAAATTAACATTATCAAAGTCCTTATCAGTCTCTCTCAGAATTATTTTATTTCAAAGTTCACAATCAAAACGTCTTTTCTATACATACATCGAATTAGATTTACGTATATGAAAAAAGTTTTTCTATTTAAAACAGATGTTTTAAATATTGCGAATGAGCTTAACTTCCTTACTCTTCAATAAACTTTATTAATATTATAGGTCAATCGATTTGCATCGAATCAAAGAAGCTTTTCCCTTATTAGATCAATTTTGAATTATGGTGAAGAAAACAATTTGCCTATAAAAAACCGGTTTTTTAAATATTATGCATTGTCATTGCTTCCTTCATGTTCAATAAAATGTATCAATATTGTAAGTCAATCGATTCGTCTCGATTCAACACATCTTTTATATTTTGACATCAACTTTAAGTTATAAGAATAATAAAATTTTTACTATGAAAATCGATTTTTAATGTAATATAAATGATCATAACTTCCTTATTCTTTGATAAAATGGATTAATGTTGTAGGTCAATCGATTCCTCTCGAGCCAAGGAATCTTTTTTATCCTTACATCAACTTTGAATTATGTTAATAAAAAAAGTTTTACCAGAGCAATATTTTTTAACTGCTTTATGTCCGGATTACCCAACCGGATCCCGGCCAGTATTGAAACCGGGATCCGACCAGTTTACCGTGACGTTTTTAGCCGGATGCCGGCCAGTTTTCCAGTTTAAACCGGAGCTATCCGAACGGGACCCAGCGCAGTTTTAGATTGATCGAATATCTTTTATGATACTTTTTAACTTAGCTTTAAATTTAAAATAACAGTTTCTGAACAATAATTGAAAATATGTAGAAAAAAAAATTGATCTTAAGTTTGAATATTACCTATTTCAAAAAGTGCTCGATACTTTATTTTTCTCCTGAATATAAAAATATTTTGAATTCAGAAGAAAAAGAAATTCTGTAAAGAAAAGTGAATGGAAAATATTTGTTTATTTTCTCCTTGGATTCTTAATATTTTATTTTAAAAATGTGTAATTGTCAATTTTGTATTGATATCATATTTAAGGCATTGTAGAATGTAAAAAAAAAGGATGAACGTATTGCGTTAACTGGTTACACTGGGGGTTTTGTGGTCGCTGATTATGAATCCGGAACACGATTGGCAAAATTCAAAACGTATCCAATATGGCGGACGAGTTTTCAAGAAATAATGGATTTTCATTAAACTTGGAATCTGGGGTTTTTTGGGGTCTTTGATGACGAATCTAAAGTCAGATTTTAAAACTTCAACATGGTGAATCTAAAATGGTAGGTATATTTAAAAACCAGTACGCCATTTTGAATTTTGCCCATCGGGCTTTGGATTCGTAGTCAGTGACCCAGAAAGGTTCCTAAGGTGCATATATCCGTAAAATTAGTTTGATAGAAAAATGTATGCCGCAAAGGGTTAAACAGGAATGACCTTTTTCTCAATTACATTACACAATCACAAAAAAATTTGTCTGGACATTTGACCAGACCTTGTTTGTCTTATGTTTTTGAGGTCGCTGAATTAGAATCCGGAGGACGCTTGGCCCAATCAGGTCAGGATTTTTTTTAACCTCAAAAAACAAAGAAATTGCCCTTTTTCTTCATAAAAAATATAACCCGACCACATTTTTGCATGCACGGAGAAAAATGTATGGTCAAAGTTATATGGTCAAAATTTAGAGAGCCAGCAAGTCTTTCTACATGGTCGAACGGTCCTTTCAAATTTTTTTCGACATGGTTAAAAAGACTTTTATTATATCGTTTGCTTGATTTTTGCGCGTCAATCATGCGCGTGAAAATTTAAAGGGTATCGCTAATTGGCTCCAATTTAGCATAACGGGCTTGTGGACCGCGTGGCGACATCTATTAAAAAAAAAGTTTTTTCCAACGATTCCGGTGTAAAGTGAACGAAATTATTGAGGATACATTGAAAATATCTCATTCTGTAAATACCTGTTTTAAGTACGTAATTGTAATCTTAATATTTTCCGTAAGTAATGTGAGATTTAAGACATTTCATTCCGCTTTTTTTAGGTTAATGTAAGTTTAAAATAGATTTGAATGATTTCAATCGTCACTGTTAATTGTAGCATTAATCGATTTAGGATAAACTGGAATTGGATTCATTAAATTAAGATTAATATTTATTTTTCAGTTCAGACATCAACTCCTGAGATTTGTGGAAAAGCAGATGGCAGGGGCAGGGTCAATGCACTCGTCCTCCTACATCCAGTTGATGGTGAGCTGGAACTGTAGTGAAAATTCGTAGAAAAAGCTTTAACATTAAATTCATAAATAATTATTTCTTAATAATTACATTTTTAAAGCTTTTTATATGCATTAGTAATTTTTAAATTTAAGATTATTATCGGAATGCCTACTCTAAATCAATCGATAAAGGACTTTCCACTATTTATTTAGTAACACCTCATGCCAGTTCAGATATAGAGAATCAAAAAAATGGTAAAAAATAATTTAAAAATATGTATTTAACTATCATAAATAGTACTTTCCATCATCTCAGATTTTCGAATCGATCCTTTGTGATAACCGAATTTTCCTTTCTTGAATATCTATATTGACACTTCGAAATAATCAAGTCGACCCTTGAAAAATGATCGAATCGCCCGTACGAAATGA
>NC_046666.1:5255495-5274713 GCF_010883055.1 Belonocnema kinseyi | reverse complement strand
GAGAAGACGATCTGAGACAATCGAGACGTCTTTCTGAGATTGTCGATTTGGACGTCTTCTTTTTATTTTCTAGAGATAGCCGCTTTAGCCATATTCAAGAGCGGTCCTATAGTCGACTCTGCAATATGATCTGTCTGCACATTTATATGGACAAACAGACCTTCCATTTTTTTCCGTGTGTTTTTCGGGTCACTGGATTTCAGAATATTGTTTATTATTTCTTCATCAGAGGCTTTCTGCTCTTAACCTCAAAACTGTCAAACCAAAACTTAAAACTGCCTTCAATTAGCCAAAATAAACGATCTTCTAGTTGTAAGGGCAAAAAAGCCAAACAAACTTATATTATGGTTTTCGGGTCGCTGATTGTGGAACCGGGGCTTTATTACTGGGAAAGGTCTAAGCCCATCCCTAACCTCAAAATAAACTCTTCTAAAATTTCCAGAACAGTCCGTTTTGTTATTTTAATATGACCAATCCCCAAGTATTCATTTCTTTCAGCTAACTTTGATTGATCTTATCTTCCCTCGTATCCCTTTGTGTCACAAATCAAGGCTACCCTAAAAAACTCGTACATAACCTCAAAAGTCACCTCAATCCGCGAGCCTAGCCGATTCGTTAGTTAGAAATAATAAACTTTAAGTTAAACAAATCAATGTTGAAAGCAACAGATGGATGTTCGACTAATACTATGGAATATTCAGTTAGAATAAGTTAGGCGGCTGCTTCCACTGTACTGCCCAATGCAAAAAATGTGTCACGAGAGTTGAAAACGGCCGTGCGGGGGCGCTAGTAGTAACTTTGTTCTACAAAACCATGCATTACCATAGGAAAAATGCATAAAGATTACAAAATAAATATGAAAACCCCTTTAAAATTAATTTTTCTTCATAGTGTAGTGTCAGGTAGTAAATGAGATTTATGTACTTACGTATTATTTTCTTTAATATAGGAAAAAGCGGCATAATTGACATAATTCAAACAAACAAACAAATTGCATGGATATTCAGAACTTATAAAAAATAATTAAAAAATAAATAGCGAATACACAAATAAATGAAAAAAATTACCAAAAATATATATTATTATCAAATTATAAACTTTTCCATATTTCAAATGATTACCAGATTGATTATTAATTTATGAGGTATTAATAGAATTATAAATAAGGCAAACCATTTAATTAATCATTAATTAATAATTTATTAATTATTTTCGGCAATTTTAAATTTTAGAAATAGAAAAATGTATGGGAGTTTAACAATTCCTTTATTTTATAATTCGACTTTTTGTTGTTGTTGCTAATTAATGATTTGCTAATTCTTTTTTTCGTTATATTGTATTATATTATTTGTTTTCTATTACAACGAAACAACGAAATCTAAAATGTGATATTTTTTTAATCAATTAGACTTTGTAACAATTAAATTTGGAGAATTAAGAACAAGGAAATAAGTATTATCACCTTGTTTGTAAATTTATTTAAATATAATTTTCATGAGACTTTTGAGTAAATTAAAAAAATTTTATCAATGTTTCAGACGTATTAAAAAAGAATCTAAAAGATTTTAAAGAATTTTTTTTTATTATATTGGCTTTTACAAAATATTATGAAAAATTTGAGTCTTTTTAAAAGATGCTTATAACTTTTAGAAGTTAGGAAGGAATTAGGAAATATTTGATAATTTTTCAGAAATGTTTCCGAGTTTTTAAATATGTGTAATCTATTTGGAACGTCTTAAACTCCTGAAAATATTTTAAACTGGCACGAATTTTTCTCAATATTTTCAAATATCATTCCATATTTTAAAAAGTTACCTTACTATCTTCTAAATTTTCCCAGGAATTTAAAGAAAATATGTTTATTCTGTTGAAAAATTTTGAAAGTATTTTCAATTCTACTAAATATTTCTTGAATTTACCCGATTTTCGTTCCTTTTTATTTTGCAATCTTACCAAATTGAAAAATTCTGCTTCAAAATCTCCTAAACTATTTTCAGAAATTTTAGGAACTCGTTTGTTATGTTTAAAAATCTTTTTCAATTTTCTCTTCTTCTTCGATTTTCAAAATAACAAATTATTAAAATATTTTCTGCATTTTTTATTTATTCTGCAAAATCTTTCAAATTCCCTTAAAATCTTTCAGATTATTCTATGGCTATTTTTGAAATCTTCTAAAATCTTTTTTAATAATCTGTTCAAATTAATTTTTCGAAATAAAATTTTTTTTTTAATTTTTCCTAGGAACCTGAAAAATTGTCTGTCATTATCGTGGAACTTCACAAAATTTAGAAAAAAAACTTAACAAATTTTAATTATTTTTGAATCGTGTCAAAACTTTTGAATATCTCTTAAACTTACTAAATATTTTTCTAAAATTATGTAATCGTTTGTTACTAGTGTAAAAATCTTTTTCAATTTTCTCTTATAGTTCATTTTTCAAAATAAAAAATTATTTACATTTTTTCTGCGAATTTTTCAAAACTGCCATCGAATCCTTCAGATTATTCTTTAACTATTTTTCAAATCTTTGAAAATCCTTTTTAATAATCTTCAAACTAATTTTGCGAAATAAGAAATTATTTGAATTTTTCTTAGGAACCTGAAAAATTGTCTTTCATTATCGTGAAACTTTACAAAATTTAGAAAAAAAACTTGACAAGTTTTAATTAATTTTTAATCGTTTCAATTTTTTCGAATATCTCTTAAACTTTCTCAAATTTTTTCTAAAATTATGTGATGTGGCAAAAATGCAAAATTTTGCTTAAAATCTTCCACACTTTTTAAAATTTAGGAATTAATTCAAAATGTTTTGCGATCTTTTTTTCGATTTTCTCTTGAAATTCCTTAGAAAATAATCATTTAAAAATTTCCCATGAATTTTAAAAACTTTTTTTTACACCCTGACAAATTCCAATTTACCTAAAAAATTTGTCAATCTTCAAAAATTAAAAAAAAATGGTCTCAAAGTCTTCCGTATTCTTTTAACCCACATTTTAAAATCTTTGAAACTTAAAATTATTCTTTTAAATTCATACCTTAACCATTTGTCCTCAGATCTTTCATAATTATTAAAAAGCTCTAACTCTTTTATTCGGCGTCTTCGGGAGTTCTCTGAGTTTACTTTTATAACATGATTTTCATACGGGAACGATAATTAATGGAAATGATTCGATAAAAAAGATGTTACTTTCTGCTCTCGATACAGGGATTCATCCTAACCTCAAAAAAAAATTTTTGAGTGACTCAATAGCCCGTTTTTTGCTAAAAATTAATTTTGTTAACTTTTTATGTATGTATTCGGTTTTGATCGACTTTAATGTACCAGTTTTTGGACCACCCTACCACAACACGCACGCTTCATCTCCAAACTGCCGATCCTAACCTCAAATATCACTTTAAAACTGCGAAAAAAAGGACTTGCCTGTGAGCTGGACAAGGAGATTAGCCCCAATACTCACAAAAACATTATAGTTTTATGTTTTTGAGGTAGCTGAATCCAAATCAGGAGTCTGATGTGACTTTTGAGTTGATGTTCTAATTTGTTAGGTACCCCGTGATTTGTGACACGAAGCGATACGAGGAAAAATAGGATCAATTAAAGTGACCTGAAAAAAAATGCTTTGGCAATTTTGGGAGGGTATATTTTGAGGCTAGGGATGGACTTGCAGTTTCCGAGTAAAAAAGCACTGTAAAGAATTTTTTATGTAACTTTACCACTTTCATAGTAGGTCCGTATATTACCTACTATCAAAGTAGCGTTTTCACAGACAATAGCGAGTATCCACGTTTAGTCGGAAAATTAACTTTCAAGTTATGTAAGTTTCCAAGCAGATACGGCAAAATCGCAATGATTTGTAATTTTGTAGGTTATGGCATTTTAACAAAAAATATTTGAATTTTCACAATTGTTCGAAATTTCAGTATCCGAAGTAAAAACGTTATTAATGGTAGCTTCAGTAGAAATTGTAAATTGCCCGTTAAAATCAGGAATGTTGCAGAAAGTAACATTTTTCAAATTATTAGATTTTCATTAATTAATATATATGCAAAGGAAAGGACATAAAAAGGAAATAAATCTGCATATAAATAAGTTATTTATTTATGTAAATATATAATATATACAGGGTGGACACGCTGGGGCTTACATACATGGCGAGTTGAATGCTACCCGAATTGCACAACTGCAGGGGAGAAGCCATTATACAGGGGTATTTTCATATTTCGCAACTTTAAAGTTGCAATCGGATCGGCTATTCGGCCAAGTCCGTGCATCTTCGGATCAAGTTTATGATAGTTTCCATGGTTTCGTTGAAACTTCAACGGTTATGTTCAGATTCACCTGTTTGCCCTAATCGCTGTCAGTAAATGTAGGCAATGTTAATTTAAAGTTTACGCATGTAATATTTCATTCACTTTATTTGAAACATATCCTGTCTATTCATAACATACCTTTTTTATGCAGTAAAAATAAGCGTTAAACACCATTCACGCGTCTCCCACTGGAAGCACAGAATATTATTACTATTTTATAGTATTTGTCACTTAGCAGCCATTCTATAATGTTATTGGCACAGAAAAAAATGACGTTTACTTCTCAATTCCCATGTCTCACTTCATTATTAATTGAACACTTTTGTTATTTGTAATTACTATGCAATATAACCTATATTGTTTTGACACTTGTATCCGTTTGAAGTTTCGAACGCAGCCATGGAAAGTATCATAAACTTGATCCGAAGATGCACGGACTTGACCGAATGGGCGATCCGAATGAAACTTTAAAGGCGCGAAATATGAAAATACCCCAGTATAATGGCTTCTTCTCTGCTGTTGTGCAATTCGGGTAGCATTCAACTCGCCATGTATGTAAGCCCCAGCGTGACCACCCTGTATGTATATTTTTTACTAAAATTCCCTGTCTCAAAATAAAAATTATAATTACGCAAGGAAATTCCCTGTCGTACTACCACTGCTCAAATAAAAACAATATTGTACATCGTGCAGGTCCATACATTTATAAATGGCTACCCTCCGGCTTGAAGTTGGGCTTCGAAAAAGTGATGGCTTTCTACATAAATAGTCAATTCATTCATGCAATTTATATAGAAATATTTTTTTTCGAAGCCTAACTTCAAACCCGGATGGAAGGCACATATGAATCTGAACGTCCAGTAAAAGTCTTATACTTTATACGGCATTTTCCGCCACACTCCACTAACTTATCCACACTCAGATAGTCAGAGAGGCAGTGTGAGACTAACGAGGTTGAAAAAAATCCGTTTGGTGGCGCTGAAAGCTAGAGACGTAGGTTTCCAGAGTTTGAAACGTCAAATTTTGACCTTCATTGGCTTCAAATGCACGAAATAAATAATAAACTTAACTGAATAGTAAAGAAAACTTAGACAATAATTTAAATATTTAAAGGCAGCTAAGCCCATTCAGAAAACTTGAAACAAATGCAATCGATATTTTTGGAGTTTCGCTGATTCATTGAATTTATTCGATTTCTGTAAACTTTTAATCTTCCTATAATATAAGTTTTGATATTGAAATATTTTTCTTATTTATGAAAAAATGTTTTTCTTTAATTGTAAGAATATATTTTATGAAAAAGAATGACTGCAATGGGGTAATTCTCCTTCAAGAGGTTATTCGTTAAGCTTTTACAGATTATTGAATACATTTTGATTAATTTTCAATATAAAGAACATTTTTCATTATTTTTACCAATTCCTGACAACATTTTTACAAATCATTGTAATTTCACAAATTTTCTGTTATTTTCCGCAGCCTGCAAATTGAACAATGACTTCTAATTTTACTGTATTAAAACCTGCATAAATGCGATTTATATCAATTTCCCATTTTCAAGATGCAAGGATACGTTCGAAAAAGGGATTTTTACTACTTTTTGTACTTTCACAATCTTGCAGAAATTCTCCACTTTCAAAGAAGGCCCCTTTATTACCTACCTTAAATATGACAGATTCACGAGCAAAAAATTTATTCTTACACCGTCATGCTTTATTGCAATACTGAAAGTTGTAAAGTTACAAATTCATTTGGATTCTTAACCTCAAAAATTGTATTTTCCTTATAATACAAGTGATAATTTTACAAAAAATTTTCAATGTGATTTTACCATTTTTAGTTGTGAAATTTTTTTATTTTTTACAGTGAGGCCCCGGATCCACACTCAGCGATCCAGAAAACATAATATAACTTCATTTGAGCTTGTTTTGCCCTTAAAACTGGAAGATCGTTTATTCTGGGTAATTGGAGGCTTTTTTGAGGTTAGGTTTTACGGTTTTGAGGTTAGGAGCAGAAAGCCTCTGAACAGGGAATAATCAACATTATACTAAAATCCAGTGATCTGAAAAACCTGCAAAAATGTGGTAGGGTTACATTTTTTATGAACAAAAAGGGCTATTTGGGCTATTATTTGTTGTTTTTTTGGTTAGAAAAAAATCCTGACATAATGGGACCCAACGGCCACCGGATTCTGATTCAGCGATCTCAAAAATATAAGGACAACAAGGTCTGGTCAAAAGATCAGACAACTTTTTTTTGTTCGGCTCCGATTTGTCAAGTTGACTTTACCAATTGAACTCCAATTTTAGAGTTTAAGCGCCAAAGGCTTTTAAAATGATCTCGTTGAATCTCGTATTAGTTAATATGATATAAAGTTTGATATAATGTGATTGAATAACTGTTTATATTATAACTAATAAGGTAAATATATCAATACTTAACCATACACCTATGCTTAACCATTTTGAAAAATAATTATTAATCTCAAATTATCTACGCACGGTATGAATTAAATTTCAACTCATTGCAATTTTTAAAATGTTCACCTCATATTTTCATAGTCATTTTCACAATAATTTTATTCTAAATATTACAAAATTGTTTGAAAATGGCATGTGGAATAAACTGCGTTTTTCTATTTAAGGTTTTGCTAAGAAGATTGTGTTTTCTTTTAAGGCTATAACTTTCAAAAAATTTATTTTTTATACAATTCAAAGCATTCTGAACTGTTCAGATTATATAATAATTTAAATTGAGAATTTTTTATTTCAAAGAATATTTAAGTTCGAAATTATGCTTGTCATGTATTAATACATTACTTTGTCACGAGACCAATACTTGACTTACCGTCAGTTCACTCAACGGGCGCCAGAAGGGCGTGAGATGTCGTGTACTGGTACTTGTAGCTGAATTATTTATCACATCGAGAAGCAATTTTCTTGCAGTATTGTGTGTAAAAACCGTAAGTAAAGTTTATATTTTAAAATTAAATCATGCATTACTATGCAGTCAGTTTCCCTTTTTTTGCCCATTAGCATACTTAACTTCAAAATGTTAAACTGCAATACAAAACATGTTTTAAAATTTTATATATATATATATAGAAGAGTCATGGGAAAGTAAGTAAAAATAATTTAGAATTAATATTAAAGAACAAATGAAAATTTAATTACAAAAAACATGTTGTTTTGAGTATCTTTTTGCCTTTTAACCTCCAAACGTATATTGATTATTTAACTATGAAAATATGTAATAATGTACTTTCTGCTATGCTTTATATTTAAAATGGTTTTTTTTGTATACAATTCCACGAGCTAATAATTATTTAAGCATTTAATTTGTTTTTGATGGCCTACGAAACCTGTAGTTAAGTATTGATTCAGGATAATTGGGAGGTTGGTTCATCCTATACATAGTTTCTCATAATTTAAATAAGATATAGCCAATTAACAACTTTTTATTTATTTTCTATACCTAAAATGACCTCAAATATCCGATTTCAACATTTTTTGCATTAATTACTATTTTTTACATACAAAATTAGCAGTAATCTGGCCCTGTATCACTAACTGGTTAAGTATTGATACCTTTACCTTAAGAATTTAAAAATAATCTCGATCAGAAAATAAATCCCCTGTCATTTTCCGATCGAAGAAAATTCCCGACCTAATAAATATCCTTCCAGTAACTAAAATCACAAAAAATAACACTGAGTAAAAAAGCAAGAGAGGCGTATCGTGTGAAACGCGAAACATGCGCGGCGCTACGGAAAATGTTCACTGCGCATTCAAACTTTTTCACTAAGTGTCTTCTGAATTCTATAAGCCTATTATATAAGCCTATTATAATTCTATAATCTTCGATTACTTATTCTCTAAATCAAATTTTCCGCGTACATAGTAGATACAATAAAGAAAAGAATAAAAATAACTCAAAAAATACTTAAAGTGCTATATTACTGCAGTCAACGGGGAACAAATATCACTCAAAAAAAAAAAAAAAAATCGTAAAAGTTGCATTTTTTTCACAGATACGTTGGCAATGGCAGGTCAGAATAATTTTAGTTGATGAACATTTTTTTCAACATTTAATTACTTTTTTGGAAATTAAGATTTCTAGTTGACAATTAATTGTTTTAAGTGGAAATTTAAGTCGTAAATATGTGGTTCAGAATTTATCTTCTTAAGATGAAAATTTAAATATTTGGCTAAAAATATTTGTATTTGATTGAAAATTCGAATTTTCTGGGAGATTATTTAATCTTCTAGGTGACTCATTCATTTTTTAATTTAAAATTGCTTTAAAAATTCAAATATTTTATTGAAAATGCATATATCTTGTGTAAAAATCATCTTTTTGGTTGAAAATTAGTTTTTTCTAATTTACAATTAATTTCTTTAACTAAAAATGTTACTGTTGCAATTTATTGTCGGAGATTGATCTTTTTAAATATAAATTTAATCTTTTTTGTTTAGAAATATACTATTTCGTTGAAAATTTAATTTCATTTAATTAAAAATTCATTTTTTTTCTGAAAATTTAACTATTCTATTTTTAGTTGAAAATCTATCTGCTTTAGGTGAAAATTCGTCTTTTTTGTTAGAAGCGTACGCTCAATTGTTGAAAATTGATCTTTTCGGTCACAAATTAATTTCTTTGCTAGAAAATTACACTATATTGCTGAAAATTTCTTTATTATGTTTTTTTGTTTAACAATTTATTTTACTAACTGAAAATTTAACTATTTTATGTTTGGTTTAGAATTTATCTTTTTAGTTAAAAATGCATGTAATAATTATAATTTTTTAATAATTAATCATTTTATTTGAAAATTGACTCGATCTATTCCAATTTTTGTGCAAAAGTCACCTTATTCTTTGATAGAAGCGTAATCTTTTTTGTTAAAAAATTATTTGTTTTGTAGGAAATTCAAGAGTTCTATTTTTTTCACAACTCAGCATTTATCTGGTCGAAAAATAAATTTCCACTTAAAACAATCAACTGCCAATTAGAAATCTTAATTTTCAACAAAGTATATAAATTGTTATCCAAAAAAGATTATTTTCAATCAAAATTAGAAAACTTATCCTTTTAGAAAAATAAAACTAATTTGCAACAAAAATAAATAATTTTTTAACCAAGAATAAAAGAATTAAATTTATATTTAAACCGATCCATTTTTATATAAAAAAAATGAATTCTCAACAAAATAATTCAATTTTAAAACCCAAAAGATGAATTTTCTACCAAAAAAGATAGTTTTAATAAAGTATACAAATTTTCAAATAAGCTATATAAATTTACAAACGAAATATTAAATAGTTAAATTTGCCGATAGCAAAGTAAATTTGAAACAAACCAAAAATGATGTTTCAGCCAAATTAATTTATTTTTAACTAAACATGTAAATTTTCAACTAAAAAGAAACGAATTTTCAACTAAAAATATGAATTTTTGACCAAATAGTTGAATTTTCAACACAACAGATGATTCTTCTATCAACAAAAAAGACGATTTTTTAACTGAATAGTTATTTTACGACCAGATAAATGATGAGTTGTGAAAAAAATAGAACTCTTGAATTTCCTACAAAACAAATAATTTTTTAACGAAAAAGATTACGCTTCTATCATTAAAGAAGGTATAACTTTTGCACAAAAATTGGAATAATTCGAGTGAATTATCAACTAAAATTATTAATTATTACAAAATCATAATTATTACATGCATTCCTAACTGAAAAGATAAATTTTAAACCAAGCATAAAATAGTTAAATTTTCAGTTAATAAAATAAATTTTTAACAAAAAAAAAAAAAAAAAAAAACTGAATAAAGAAATTTTCAGCATTATAGTTAAATTTTCTAGCAAAGAAATTAATTTGTAACCAAAAAGATCAATTTTCAACAATTGAGAGTACGCTTCTAACAAAAAGGACGAATTTTCACCTAAAACAGATAGATGTTCAACTAAAAATAGAAGAGTTAAATTTTCAGTAAAAAAATTAATTTTTAATTAAATGAAATTAAATTTTCAACGCAATAGTATATTTTTTAATAAAAAAGATTAAATTTATATTTAAAAAGATCAATTTCCGACAAAAAATTGCAACAGTAACATTTTCAGTTAAAGAAATGAACAGTAAATAGGAAAAAACATATTTTCAACCAAAAAGATGATTTTTACACAAGATAAGGCATTTTCAATAAAATATTTGAATTTTTAAAGCAATTTTGAAACAAAAAATGAATGAGAAACCTAGGAGATTAAATAATCTCTCAGAAAATTCGATTTTTAAATCAAATACAGGAATTTTTAACCAAATATTTAAATTTTCATCTTAAGAAGATAAATTTTGAACCACATATTTATGACTTAAATTTCCACTTAAAACAATTAATTGTCAACTAGAAATCTTACTTTTCAACAAAATAATTATTAAATTTTGAAAAAAAAATGTTTATCAACTTTAATTATCAGTCATGAACCAAATAAATTAATTTTAAACAAAGTAGTTTCACTTTCAATTATGTAATGGAATTATTAACCAAAGAAGATCATTTTTTAGCGAAAAAAGTGATATTTGATATTTTAATCAAAAAGGATTTTAATTTTATTCAAAGCATAGTTGAAGTCAGCGAAATAATTGAGAACCTGCATTGCAATGATGTCACGGCCACCCGAAGGCCAAGTCTAATGTCGGGAAAAGTGAGAAAAAAAATTTCGAAGGGTTCAATATCATCGAAAGACGTAACTGTTCTCGCCCCCGCTCCCAATGCTGCCATTAGGACTCATAATCACCGCTGCTTCCGACATCATAGCTTAAATTTTGAAATTTACTTGTTTAAGGCTTTAAAAGAGGCCCTAAATATTATTATTCTGACCTACAAATTGGAAAATGTATTGTATGAAAATGGAGGAACACTTGCAAGAATCTTCATCTCAAAAGCATCCCCTTGAGCTCATTTGAGCTCAATTTGAGCTCATTTCATACTGATAGTTTGTCATGCAATTGACTTAGTCTTTTTTTTTTTGTTAACAGGAACCTGCATTTGCTCCAGTACAAATCACCTGATATATTTCCGACGTTTTTTCCAGGATATTTGAGATTTTATTTTATTTGTTCAGAAATAAAAGAATTGTGCAGCTAATCCAATTTCATAGCGCAGCCGTTGATAATAGGTCCACAATAGATAGAACCTTTTTTGTGCACTATAAAATTATGAACATTTTTTCACATCACCATATTCCACCTAAAATCAACAGTTCTCGACTAATTTTAAAAAACATGTTATTGTTTAACACTTTCCAGAATTTCGGAACTTTGCCGCACACTTATGTTTGGGGACTTTTTACAGTATCTTTATTAAGCCATTGCCAACGTATCTGTAAAAAAAATGCTACTTTTACGAATTTTTTTCTCAAATCCTTCATTGACTGGACTATATATGATTAGCACCAAACTGTGTTGTATTTAACATGCAAAGAGTCCTGGCTACAAACTATCATAGGCCAAAAAAATACGAATAATTTTATTTGAGTATTTTAGTGAAATGCATGAATTTGCATATTTATTTCGAAGTTGATACCCGAGCCTAAAGTGTCAAAAATATTGTGCACCTCGTACTGAATTACACTTTTTATAAGAACACGTAAGACATATTTTCGATGAAAACTGAGAGAATTAATCATCAAACAGTTTCGAAGTCAACAGTTTTAAGAAGCGAAGGAACCAGTGGAAGAATAGTGATATTTTAAACATTTGCTGAAAGATCTAGGCACAAAGCGTACAAGAAATGGAACCTTGTCGATTTTGATCAAGCTTTGTGAGTATGTAGTGGTCATCGTCATCAGAGAAAGAAGTGTTTCTTGCAAAAGTTATTGCGCTCTGAGAGGGAAATTCTAAGGAAATCATTACCCTAAAACGCGAATCATTTAGCAAGGTCACTCAAGGTAAAATTCTCATTTGTTGCTGACATTCAGCTAATGAAGACAAGATATTAGAAGGAAATCAGTATCTGGCATAGCAAGGCAGCATGCTATCAGTAACCAGACAATAAATGCACGACATGTGCATGACTTCGTTATTTATCCGCCAACGAAGACAAGACATGAGCAGGCTGTTGCTAATATGCAGGCAATAAAGGCACGATATAAGTTTTTTTACCGGCGAACGAACCAGAAGGAACCAACCCAAACGAAACATCACAAACGAATCAACCCAAATGAACCAAATCAAACGAAACAACCCAAGCGATTGAACACAAATACACCGAAGCAACCTGAACAAACTAACCCGAACCAACAAACTCATCCAACTCACGCAAAACAACCAATCAATCCAACCCAAACCAACCAACACAAACCAACTAAACCAAACCAACTAACACAAAACAACCACTCTGAACCAATTAACCCAAACCAAACCAAAAAATTCAAACCAACCACAACAAACCTACCCAAACAAATCAACCGAAATTTACAAACCCAAAGGAATGACCCTAAATGAACTAAACCAAGCAAACCAACCCGAACGAACTAATCACAATAAATCATTCCGAACGAATCAATCCAAACGAATGAACCGAAACCAACTATCCCAACACGTATTGCCAATAATCTTCTCATATGCTGCCTTCATTGGCTGGAGGATGACTACAGCTAGCTCATATTTCGCATTTAAGGCCATGTGATTAGTATAACAGCTGATCAAGTCAGACCTAAGATCAATATTTTTTCACCCATATTGAAAAATAAAAGTTTAAATAACGCTGAAATTTTTTTCGGGAAATGTTAATAAATATTAAAGGATCGTTTGTGGCCTTGCAAAGAGTTGGAGGAAGAAAAAAAAGTTTATTTATGCAAATAATGATTATCGACGGATACATTTAGGTTTTACAGCAGAAATTTGACTTTTATCTTTCTCTGACGGTAATCATGCAATCGTTTTACCTGCAGACCCCTAGAAGTTCGAAGTTGTCTACTCATTGCGCTAGTGCTGCTTTGACAGTTGATACCAGACTGATACGTATGTCAGACCAAATTTGTTTAATTGCATTTCAAGTGCAAACATTAGCTTTTGCATTATTTGTGCATAACGTTCGTAAGCGATTTTTGTTGTTTTGCCCCACTTTGATAAATGTAAACTCATAACTAGCCCATTGACAACATTGCAAATTGCTTGCAGGCATGAACATAGGAAACACGGGACTAGGCATGCCATCCTAACTTGTGCGAGCGGGGTTGAATCCACGGGAGGGGGGAGAATTCCATGAGTGGGGAGAGCCGCCACCTACGATGTGCCATTTGAATATGCGCACGAGCATTTTTTCCAACAAACTGTCCATAAAAATATAAACATGTGGGCCCTGCCATGTTTGTCGCGGGACATCAAAAGGTGGCGGACCTCCCCCCTCATTACATCACCCCCGCAATGGTATGCCTAGTCTCTTGTTTCCTATGTCCATGCTTGCAGGGTTTGACGACAGCACGGTCGGTATTTCTTCAAAATAGTAATTAAAAAAAAAAACTTTTTTCCTATTCTAATTATTTAGGACCAGAGACACATTCTTGCATGCCTCCTATTTATCGTGCCAAATTTTTAACACGACATCTCATTCCGTGTAAACGTAAGTTGGGAAAGAAAATTTACACTGGTATTTTCTTTAAAAAATTTTTTTCTCAAAATTTCCACCGGAACAAAGCAGAGACATGGACTTTATTGCCTCCTATTTCATTTCCCAAACTTTCAGAGCGATACCTCATTTCGTTTAGACGTAAGTTGGGAAAGAAAAATTGAAGACCAGGTTTGGTCACGTGACCGTCTCGTCACATGGCCTTAATAGAGGAATTTGTAGCAACAGCCTGTTCGTATCTCGCCTTCGCTGGCTAAATATTGTCTGAGTCTTATTCATGTTGTGCCTTTATTGGATGGATAATGACAATATCTTGCTTTTCTTTGCTAAATATTGATTTTCTTCGCATATCTTGTATTTATTCGCTGAATATCAATAAACAATAAGAAGTTCACCTAAAGTGACCTGAAAAAATAACTTGTGTCTACAATTCTTGACTTCCTTAGCATTTCCCACTTAAAGCGCAATAACTTTGGTTAGGAACATTTCTTTCTCTAATATTCCGCTTTTATGATATTAGCCTAGTTTTGTTAAAACTCTTTGAAGTTTAATCCTCTGAAACTCGAAAACTGTCAATTTTCAGACCACTGACTTTTTAAGTTGAGACGATGCGAAATACATTTTTACAAGGTGTGATAAAAATCGACAGGGATTCATTTCATGCACATTTTGTGGTTAGAAAAATTGAAGAAACAATATCTGCATATAAAATAATATGATCAAATATGAGTTTTACGAAGGCCCAATGTTTTTAATTGTTTTATACCAAAAATACGCATCCCAGCGTAAAGTTGCTGGAAGAAAATTTGTAGATATAATTCAGGCGACAATTTTTATTAGTTTATATGTTATTGTAGTTTGTGTCGTTTTTCCAAAAAGGTAATTTTCTTTTCATTCTGAATGTATTCTTATAAAAAACTTTATTACAAATTAGATCTTTTTTGAATGCACATTTTTTTATTTAGTTTTTTACTGTCAATGTCATTTTTTTTATTAAAACAAAAACTATGCATTCTATGAAGATATTTTTTAGGTGCTAAATTTTTATTGATTCATTTTTTTTGTATCTTGCATAGTTTGACCGAAAAATGGAATTTTTTATTTTTCATAATTTTTTGTGCCGTAAAAATCCAAAAAAGTTGTAATGATAATATCATAGGACCTTCAAAAAGTAACGTTTTTCTTTTCTTGACTGTTTTCATAACATGCGTTATTTAGTTTAAAATTTTCTTTTTCGTTTATTTTTTAATTTTGTAAGCGCTATAACTGGTAATTTTTTTCATCAAAAAAAGTAATTCAGAGAAAGTGTTCGTATCTTTAAGTATTACTAATAACTGTAAAGAGAATTTTTGAATTTTGAAAAAAGTGGACTCAAAAAATTTTCAAAATGCGCTCACTTTTTGAATTTTCATTCAAAATGGCTGTCTAACGAAAATAGTCCTCAGTTTTCGACACTTAAAGAGTATAACAAAGGCAAATATAGTGGATTGATTTAAAAAAAATTATCTGGCTCACAGACAGACATACAGAAATACATACAGGGTGGACACGCTTGGGCTTACATACATGACGAACTTGATGCTACTCGAATTGCACAACAGCAGGGAAGAAGCTATTGTACAGGGGTATTTTCATATTTTGCGCCTTTAAAGTTGTATTCGGATTGGCCATTCGGTCAAGTCCGTGCATCTTCGGATCAAGTTTATCATAGTTTCCATGGTTGCGTTCGAAACTTCAAATGGATACAAGTGTCAAAACAATATAGGTTATATTGCATAGTAATTACAAATAATAAAAGTGTTTAATTAATAATGAAGTGAGACATGTGAACTGAGAAGTAAACGTCAATTTTTTTTTGTGCCAATAACATTATGGAATGTCTACTGAGTGACAAATACTATAAAATAATAATAATATTCTGCGCTTCCAGTGGGCGAAGAGTGAATTGTGTTTAACTCTTATTTGCGGAAAAAAGGTATGTTATGAATATATAGGATATGTATTAAATAAAGTAAAAAAAATATTAAATGCGTATACTTAAAATTGACATTACCTACATTTACTTCCAGCGATTAGGACAAACACGTCAATGTGAACATAACCTCGAAATAAAGACAGATCGGCCCGGCATGTTTATTATACTTTAGATTGATTATTCTTTACCAAAGAAATGTTTTGAGGTTTGGTATGTTTATCACTGATAGTATCGGCAGCGATAATCTAAGTAATAATGACTTATTATCAATTGAACAATCATTACTTATTAATCATTTTAATAAGTTAAACATTATTTCTGAATTTAAAATTTGATTGCCATCGTTTTTTTTTTCACAGATCGATCCTAGAAGAAATACACATCAGGAAATGCAGATGGAATTAGTGCATTTCGGCTTTGTGTGGTTCCATAAACATTGTTGAAAAATCTTAATTTCTGGACCTTATCATAAGACTGGGGATTGATCAGCCTAAAATTAATAATCTGATTCATTTCAATGGTATAGGCGTATCAAAAAGAAATCTCTAAGCAAGCTAACTAGCCAGGAGTTTAATTAATAAAATTGCTAAGGATTATTTTTATTTTAGAAAATGTTTTCTCTCATCCTCATCTCAAAATTTGATTTGATCAATCATTAAATTAAATTAGAGACTTACTGAGGATAGGAGTGTATCAGTAATAAATCTAGAAGAGAAATTTTAGACAGGAATTTTTATTCCAACTTTTTTTAAATTATTTTATTTTCGAAATTGCTATATTTGCATCTGATTTCCAAACTGGCATTTGATCAGCCCCTAAAATCAATTTTAGTAATTTTGATTGTATCGGTGTAAAAAAAAAATCTAAGCAATTTGTCTAGCCGGGATTTCAATTAATAAAGTTTTTAGGGTATTTTTATTGTAGAAAATGTTTTCTCTGGACGTCATCTCAAAATTTCGTTTGATCAATCGATAATCAATATAAGACAACCTCCAATTGAAAAGATAACTTCTGAAATAAAATTTACAGAATTGGGGACTTCATTTCTAACAGCATAATTTAAAGTTGAATGAGGCCTCAAACAAATACATTAAAATAACATTTCGAGTAGCTTTGAATTATACTCAAACATTTTTATTTTCTGATAAGATACCAATAATGTATGAATTTTACTTTTCGACCTGATAATATAGATAATTATGGAACCTTATTAATTAAAATTTGGGCTTGTTAAATTGTTTCGAATTTTTTTTTGATACACCGATACCATCGAAATTGTTTAAAATTGATTTTAGGCGCTGATCAAATGCCAATTTGGAAATCAAAATCAGATATATCAATTTCGAAAATAAAATAATTAAAAAAAAATTGGAATAAAAATTCCTGTTTAAAATATCTCTTCTAGATTTATTACTGATACACTCCTATCCTCAGCGAGTCTCTAATTTAATTTAATGGTTGATCAAATCAAATTTTGATATGAGGACGAGAGAAAACATTTTCTAAAATAAAAATAATCGCTAAAAATTTTATTAATTAAACTCCGGGCAAGTTAAATTGCTTAGAAATTTCTTTTTGATACTCAGATTATTAATTTTGGGCTGATCAATCTTCAGTCTTATGATAAGGTTCAGAGATAAAGATTTTTCAACAATGTTTATTGAAACACACCAAGCCGAAATGCACTAATTCCATCTGGATTTCTTGATGTGTATTTCTTCTAGGATCGATCTGTGAAAAAAAACAATGGTAATCTATTGCAAAATTCAGAAATAATTTTATAACTTATTAAACTGACTATAAATTAATGATTGTTAAATTGACGATAAGTAATTATTATTTAAATTATTATCACCGACACTGTCAGTGATAAACATACAAAACCACAAAACACTTTTTTTTACTAGAAATCACACCACTGGAAATTTTTTTGTTTAAAATAATATCGTAAAACAGATTTTATTATCAAGTACCACTTTGTCGATAAAAGTTACCTTTAAGGCCAACATATCCAACAAATCTTTATATCCGGTTTAAAAACAATTGTAGCGGACAATTTCACAAAAATTGAAATCAAAATTTACTTTTACCAATACTATATTTTCAATATATATAATTTCACCTCTAATACCTCCGCAAGTTTCATCAAATACAATTATCTATTCCAGAAAATGCTTGAAATTTCTTTTTTTCTCATTTTTATTAAAATTACGTATATCATAGAAAATAAGTATGAATATATGTTAATTATGCTTAATCACATATTTTATTTTTTCATATATTGCCCAAAATAATAATGGTAAATAATTGAGTATCCATTGCATATCAAAATATATATTGGGTCTTAGTAGCATGCATATTTTCTTATGTAATTGAATGTAAAGATACAGTTTCCTCAATATCACGGTTTGCTTTAAAACCGCACAAATTTCAGCAAATTGTTGAAATTTTCAGAAAATATTATGTTATTTTGTTGCTGATCATACAAGACCCTCCTGCACCTCCTACCTGTAATTCAAAAGAGAAGCAACATTTACAATGTGTATTTATATTATTTTTGAAGTTTGTGGTGTATAATATTATTAAAAAAATGAGTGGTAACGAATATCACAAATATATATTGTTTAATATTTACAATATTTATTTTTATAATTATATGTTTCATTAAACTTTTACTCAGGTGAACCCGGTTATACATCACAGCCACGGACTAATTCAAGTGACTGATGAGACCAGAATGTTATAAGCCAATTAAAATAATTTAATACGATGCTTGAAAGCTCCTGTGATGATATTGCAGGTACACAATTACGAGCGGCCACGAGCGTTGTAGGTAACAACAGTCACCTATGGATGCATTCTCAGAGCCACCATCTGCCACTCCACGGGTTTTTAGTCGCTCGCTTCCTGATTGTCAAGAAAGTTTCTTACATTGCGACAGGTGTTTAATAAAACCTCTTTTTGAGCTGCTGCCGATACTGCAAATTTCGGTAAAGCGGACAAGCAACGTCGATAATGTAGACTCTTCGACCTTTTTTTCTCGCGTCACGATGTCAGGTCGATTGGCCTGGATGTAATGATTCGTTTGGATAGTAACATCCCAATATAAGATGTAATCTTCGCTTTCTAAAATGGGCATTGGAATGTATCTATAGAAGGGCATCCATTCTTTTAAGAGTCCTACTAGGCAGTCTGAAAAGTACCTGAAAATTCTAAGAGATGGCATTAGTATTCACTAATGTGAACCATTTTCGTCGAGCTTGTTCCTTCAAATGACGCCTGTCAAAACTTCAGCCATT
>NC_046666.1:5188374-5255395 GCF_010883055.1 Belonocnema kinseyi | reverse complement strand
TTAATTTTGAAGCTCTCGCAGAGCTTTGAATATTGTGGATATCTGGCCAGGTCGACCTAAAGTCGGAAGGACTACATGTTTTTGATCATTTCGGAAGAGAAGCTTATACAATTATGATAGAACTTCACTTACAGGTATGTTCGTTTAATCATTCAATTTTATTTATTTTTTAGGTCTTTTTGGTACTATATTCAACTTTTCGGTTCAGAAATCTTAAATTGTGTTAAAACTTCGTCTTTTTTCGTAGTAAATTAATATTTTTGTTTAAAAATTAATCTTTTCAATTTAAAATTTAAGTTTTCGGTTTAAATATTCTTAAATCATATTCAAAATTCTCTTTTGGTAGCAAATTAATCTTATTGTTTAACAGTTTATATTTTTTAGTTCAAACTGCAACTTTTTGGTTAAGCACTCCTGAATTTTTTTTAAAGTTCGTAATTTTGTGTAGTAAATTCGACTTTTTGGTTCAGAATTCTTTAATAGTGTTAAAAATTCGTCTTTTTGGTAGAAAATTAATCTTTTTGTTTAAAAATTTATCTTTTTTTAGTAAAAACTTAAACTTTTTGGTTATGCACTCCTGAATTTTATTAAAAACTCGCTTTTTTATACAAAATTCCACTTTTAGGTTGAGAGCTATTGAATAGTGTTAAAAAATCGTATTTTTTATAGTAAATCAAACTTTTGTTTAAAAATTCATCTTTTTTAGTTGAAATATAAACTTTTTTGGTTTAAACCAACTTTTGGGTTGAAAATTCTTGAATTTTATTTTTTTTTAAGTCTTTTTTGTTACTATATTCAACTTTTTGGTTTAGAATTCTCAAATTGTGTTAAAAGTTCGTCTCGTTTTGGTAAATTAATATTTTTGTTTAAAAATTAACCTTTTAAAATAAAAATCTTAATTTTTGGTTTGAATATTTTTGAATTTCATTGAAAATTCGTTTTTTTTGGTAGTAAATTGATCTTTTTGTTTAACAATTCATCTTTTTTAGTTGAAACTTCAAAATTTTGGTTTAGCAATCCCAAATTTGATTAAACATTAATCTTTTCTGGTTGATCCTTAAGCTTTTTCATTCTCTGAAATTCTTGACTTCTCTAAATTTCCGGAATTCAATGAATATTCCAAATTACTTAAATTCCTTGAATTGCCTAAGCAATTCTTTTCAAGAATAAGTAATTAGAAAATGTTTTAAATCAAGTTCTGCGAAAAGCCACATATAATATTCTTGTTTGTCATTTAATTGCTTTGTATTTCTGTTAATATTTTTTTTCCAGGTGCGGCCTTCCGAAGATTATCTTTTTAGATTTTCATAACTTTTTGGATTTTTTTGGAAAATCAAAAGCTAAATTTGCATCACACACTTTCATTTGCATCACTTTTTGATAGGATGCCTTGTTTTTGTTTTATTCGTTAAAAACAGCATTACAAATAAAAAGAATAACATTTTTGGAAAAACAACACAAGCTTCGAGAAAAACAATGAGAGGAAAGTTATTGAGAAAAACAAAAAAAGAGCTACAAATTTGTTACTCATCATTTTTAGACATAATGCGTCTTTTTGTTTTAATCGTGAAAAATAGCATTAAAAATAATTCCAATTTTTGGTTTGAATATTTTTGAATGTCATTGAAAATTCGTCTTTTTGGTAGTAAATTAATCTTTTTGTTTAACAATTCATCTTTTTTAGTTGAAACTTCAAAATTTTGGTTGAGCACTCCCAAATTTAATTAAAAATTAGTCCTTTTTGGTTGTAAATTAATCTTTTTGTTTAAAAATTAATCTTTTTTGGTTGATACTTCAGCTTTTTCATTCTCTGAAATTCTTGATTTCTCTAAATTTCCGGAATTCATTTAATATTCCAAATTACTTAAATTCCTTGAATTTCCTAAGTACATTGAAACCTTTAAAATTACAAAGGGGGGGGGGGGGTCACTTTCAAAGTAACGTTACACGTATATTTAACTTTTAGAATTAAGAGCACATTTTTTTCTAAAAGTACATTTGGTAACGTTCTTAGTACGTTTCGGGATGATGAGTGTTTTTGGTAGAAAATTAAACTTTATGTTTCAAAACGAATGTTCAGAGTAGAAAATTCAAAATTTTGTGGTTTAGATTTCTTGCATTTTATTAAAAATTCTTCTTTTTTAGTGGTAAATTAATTCCTTTGTATAAAAATTTATGTTCCCAGTTGAAACTTGAACTTTTTGGTTCAGAATTCTTAAATAGTGTTAAAAATTCATATTTTTTGTAGTAAATTTATATTTTTATTTAAAAAATCATCTTTTATAGTCAATAATGAAACTTTCCGGTTCAGAATTCTTAAATTATGTTAAAAATTCGTCCTTTTTAATAGTAAATTAATATTTTTGTTTAAAAATTAATCTTTTTAATTGGAAATTAAACTTTTTGGTTTGAACATTCTTAAATTTTATTAAAAATTCGTCTTTTTTGTATTAAATTAATCCATGTTTTTTAGTTGAAACTTCAACTTTTTGGTTCAGCACTCCCAAATTTGATTAAAAATTTGTCTTTTTTTGGTAGTAAGTTAATCTTTTTGTTCGAAAATTTATCTTTTTGGTTTATACTTCAACTTTTTTATTCTCTGAAATCCTTCATTTCTGTAATAATATTGAAATCCTCGAATATTCTGAATTTATTGAATTCTCTGAATTCCTGAAAATACCTAGAATTTTCTGAATTCCCTGAACTCAGGTAATATTCTAAATTCCCTAAACACTCTGATACACCCGAAATTCTCTTAATTTCGTGTTATCCTTGAATATCCTGAATTCCTAGACTATTCGGAATGTCCTGAATTCTTTCAATATTCTGAATTCCCTGAATTATCTAACTTCATGGAAATCTCTGAATTTATGTTTCTGGAAATTCTTGAATTCCCTGAATGTTCAAAAATCTCTTAAGTTCACTTAATTCCCTGAATTCCTGGAATATTCTAAATTCCTGAATTGTTTAATTTCTCTGATAT
Source organism: Belonocnema kinseyi (assembly GCF_010883055.1). Taxonomy (NCBI): domain Eukaryota; kingdom Metazoa; phylum Arthropoda; class Insecta; order Hymenoptera; family Cynipidae; genus Belonocnema; species Belonocnema kinseyi. The sequence goes on along the minus strand of NC_046666.1, from coordinate 5,252,412 downwards.
CCTTCAACTCGTTAACATTCTGAATTCCATGAATTCTTTGAATATTCTGAATTACCTAAATTTTTTCAATATTTTGAACTCCCTGAATTTCTGAAATTCATGAAAGCTCTAATTCCCCTGAATTCTTTCAATTCATCTGAAGTAATTAAATGTTCTGAATCTTCTATATTCCTAGAATTTCCTAACAGTCTGAAATTCTCTAAATTTCCTGGTCTTTGATTATCCTGAATCCCTTAAATATTTGGAATTCTAAGAATTCCTCGTATTCTCTGAATTCTTTGAAATACTTGAATATTCAGAGTTCCTTTAGTTTTTCTGAATTCCCCTAAATTCTTTGTATTAATTTAAAAATGTTGGAATTTAGTCAAGGAACTAAATAGGAGATTAAAAGGATTTGAAAGAGTTTGAAAGCATTCAATAAAATTAAAAAGAATAATAAACCGTTAAAATAGTATATTATGCACCTAGGGGGATAAGTGGGACTTTTTCGACGAGTGTAATAAAATTCAAGAATTTTTAACAAAAAATTTGAATTTTTAAGATAGAAAGAAAAATGTTATTTTTAAGAGGGTACTTTAACTTTTCCACTTGATTGTGAAATTTTTAAACAAAAATATGAATCTTTAAAAAAAGTATTAATTTTCAACCGAAAAACCGAATTTTAATCAAATTGAAGAATTCTCAGCAAAAAGTTAAATTTCCAACTAAAAAAGATTAAATTTTAAACAAGAAGATTAATTTACTACCAAAAAAGACCAATTTTCAATCAAATTCAAGAATTTTTAACCAAAAAGTTTAATTTACCATCAAAAATATGATTTTTCAATAAAATTTAAGAATTATCAACTAAACAGTTTAATTTTCAACTAAAAATGATATTTTTCAACAATAAAAAAAGATTGATTTACAAACAGAAAATACGAATTTTTTAATCAAATTCAAGAATTCTAAATGAAAAAATTTAATTATTAAATATAAAAGATGACTTCTTACATAAAAAGATAATTTTACTCCCAAAAAAGACAAATTTTTAACCAAATTAAGGGGTGCTGAACCAAAAAGTTGTATTTTCAACTAAACAAGATGAATTTTTAAATTTAAAAATTAATTTACTACGAAAAAATACAAATTTTCAATCAAATTCAAGAATTCTCAACCAAAAGTTTAATTATTAACTATAAAAGATGACTTTTTAAATAAAAAGAATAATTTACAACCAAAAAAGACGGATTTTTATTAAAATGAAAGAATTGTCAAAAAATTTAATTATTAACTATAAAACATGATTTTTAAAATAAAAAGATCAATTTAATACCAAAAAAGACAAATTTGTGATCAAATTTAGGAGTGCTCATCCAAAAAATTGAAGTTTCAACTATTTTTAACACAATTTAAGAATTCTGAACCAAAAAGTTGAATATACTACCAAAAAAAGACTTTTTAAAGAATGTAATTCAAGAATTCTCAACCAAGAAGAATATGAAATGTTTGATAGAAAAAAATTATTCTGTTTCAAGAATATCAAATTTTAAATTCGAGATTTTTTAGTACAATGCAAATTTTGTTGCTAAAAGAAAACAAATATTTTTTCAAAAATAAGAAATTAGAAAATGTTTTAAATCAAGTTTTGCGAAAAGCCTCATATAATATTCTTGTTAGTCATTTAATTGCCTTGTATTTCTGTTAATATTTTTTTTCCAGGTGCTGCCTCCCGAAGATTATCTTTTTAGACTTTCATAACTTTTTGGATTTTTTTGAAAAATCAAAAGCTAAATTTTCATCGCACACTTTCATTTGCATCACTTTTTGATAGGACGCCTAGTTTTTGTTTTATTCGTTAAAAACAGAATTAAAAATAAAAAGAATGACATTTTTGCAAAAACAATACAAGCTTCGAGAAAAACAATAAGACGAAAATTATTGAACCAAAAAAAAGAGATACAAATTTGTTACTCATCATTTTTGGATATAATGCGTATTTTTGTTTTAATTGTGAAAAATAGCATTAAAAATAAAAACAATCTTTGTGGAAAAATGACATAAGGTACGAAAAACAAAATTTTTATTTTGTCTCTGCTTATAAATTTAACTTCCTTGTTGAAAATTAATGCTTTTGCTCAAAATTCATATTTTCTAGCAGAAAACAATTTTTTTTACAGAAAATTCGTCCTTTGGCTTGAAAGTTTAATTTAGATTCAGCTTTTCTTCTCCCATGACTGAGAAATCTTTATTTATTGAAATATCGTCTCTTTGGTCTGAAAATTAATTTTTTTAAATGAAATTTTATCTTTTTTGGTTGAAGTATCAACTGTTACACTTTTTAAATTTTTTTATTGCTTTTTTTTGGAAAAACTAAGCCAAAAAGGATCTAAAAATTTGTTATTATTCCTTTTTAGACAAAAGCTGTTTCAGCAAAAAAGATCTAAAAGTTTTTTATTTGGTCTCTTTGCTGATAAATTTAGCTATTTTGTTGAAAATTAAGAAGTCATTTCTGGTTTAAAATAAATGAATAAATATCAACGTTTTACATTTTTATCGAAGATATTGTTTTATTCCGTTTAGGAAAGATTGCGTGTTACAAAAAATTATAAGTTTAAAATGCTAGTATTTAAATATTAATAGTCAGGGAAAATAAAAAATTGGTCAAGGAACAATCAGAAAATAAACTTTTTTTTATTTAAAATGTATATGTTCGTATTCAAAATTTAAGTCTGTTCTAGAAAATTCGGCATTTCGACTTAAAAATTAAACTATTTGGTTGAATTTTTTAAAATGAAAAATATTTTTTAAAAATAATAATAATGCTCATTTAGTTAAAGATTCAACCACCTTGTTAAAAATTCGTTTTTTATCTGTTTTAAAATTAGGTTCTTTAGCTTTAAATTTAAATATTCCACTTTCGGTAAAAAGAGCAGTCTTTTTAAGTTTATTCCATTCATAATTTTTTTTAAATTCTTTTCTTAAATGAAAATCTAACCATTAAAAAAAAATAATTTTCAACCAATCAGTTGAATGTTCAACAATACAGTTTAATTAAAAAAATTTTTAAACACATTTTCAACAACAACAAACTAGTTTTCAACACAAAAAATTAATTTTCTATAAAAAAAAGAACTTTGAACAAAATACATGCATTAAATAAATGAATTTTATACCAAGAAGTTAATTATATAATACCAAAAAAAGATTGATTTTCACTAAAACTTGACTGTTTAATCAAAAGAAGATTTTCTACCAAAAAGGATAAATTTTCAACTAAATAGTTAAATATTCTACCAAGTTATTCAATTTTTCAAACAAATTTTCCGTACAAATAACAAGAAATTAGCTGATTTAATTTAAAAGACAATTATTTATTTGTTATTAAATGGCTAAATTTATAATTTAAACCTTTTTATTTGGATTCTGAAAACTTACCAATATAATCAAGCACAAAAACTAAGATTGTGAGGACAATAACTTCGTTAAAAATTTTCATTTTGGAATCGAAGGATTTCGTAAATGAGACTGAAAAATCGTTAACAAAATTATTGCTATTTATATAAAAAAATATTATGATTTGTCATAAAGATCGACACGATCAGTAAAACTTACTTAACCTCATTGATAGAGGATTCTGGATTTCAAGTAAAAACTATTTTTCTGGTTCAAGTTGAATGTGCTATGATTTTGTTTACCACTGCTAAGATGATTACTGCGCACTTTCCACTTCCGTCTAAAAATTAAAAAATTTTGAAAACATGAAAAAATTTTTATTAGATTGTACCATTTTTTATTCAGTCAAATTTTATTTGTTTTTAACGAGATATTATGTTTAAGATCAACAAAAATTTGTTTCATCCAGTGTAATTAATTTAGTTATTAAACTGTGTAATTAAATACACTATTTAAATGAAAGTAAAATTTTTTTTTTAATTAAATAAAAAAGTAATAAATAAACCATTTACCCTTTCTTTAAAAAAACTCGGTTTATTCTCCAATATCTTGACATGGATTTCACTTTTTCAATACTTTTGTAACCTACAAAAAAATAAAAAATACATTTTCAAGGTATTTCCTGATGAAATTCATTTTTCTTTTATGGAACATTCATTTTTTGAGTGAAAAAATATTTTCTTTACCTGAAAATTTTACTAATTTGTTGAAAATTCTTTTTTTTTTAAATAGCTTCTTGGAATAGTAACATTTTGTATTGAAACGATTAAATATTTACCACAAAAAATTAATTAGCGAAAATTATGAAAATTCAATAAAATATATTATAGGTTTTGGATGTACTATTTATCAAATTGGAATTAAATATTATTTAATTTGACTCGAATTTTCTATAAGATTTAATTGAAACTTTTTATTGAAAATTTCTCTATTTTGTTAAAAAAATTTTAATTAATATTTTAGTTGAAAACTCAACTACTGGGTTAAAAATTCTTTTTTTTTGTTTCTTGAAGATTCATTATTTTAGTTCAAAAATAACTTCTTTGCTTAAAAATTTAACTAATTTGTTGAAAATCTATTTTTTTTCTTGAAAATAAATTTTGTAACTGAAAATTTAACTATTCCATATTTGCTTAACATTTATCTGCTTCAGCTAAAAATTTAGTTATTTAGTTGAAATTTTAACTATATAGCTAAAATTCCTTTCCAATTTCGAAATTTGGTTAAAAATTGATTTATTTTGTGAAAATTAATCTATTTGGTTGAAAATTCATTTCTTTGATTGTACATTAGTTTTTTTAGTTGAAAATGAATTTATGAAACTGAAAATTTGAATATTTCATTATTGGTAAAAAATTTGTCCATTTTGTTTAGAAGGTTAGAATTTTTTTTTTGAGCATCTATTATTTAAGTTAAAAACTAATTTTTCTGCTTAAAAATGTAACTAATTTGTTGAAAATTCCTTTTTTTCTTGAACACTAATTTTTTAACTGATAATTTAACTATTTCATGTTTTCTTTAACACTTATCTTTTTTAGTTGAAAATTCAGTTATTTGGTTGAAAATTTAACTGTTAGGTTGAAATTTCTTTGAAAATTAAAAATTGGCTTCAAAAAACCATGTATTTTGTTAAAAATTAAATTATTTCTGGAAGACGATTAATATGTGTAGTTGAAAACTCATTTTTTTGCTTAACAATTTAACTAATTAAAAAAAAAATATTTTCTGTTCATGAAAATAATTTTTTTTTACAGAATAATTTTTATTGAAAAATACGAACTTTCAATAAAATACATAAATTTTCAAACAATTAGTTGAAGTTTCGAGTATATAGAAAAAATTAAATTTTAGCTAAAGAATAGAAATTTAATATAAAAAATATCAACTTTGAACCTAAAATATAATACTTAAATAAAAAGTGGAAAGAATTGATTTTTAATAAAAAAACATGAATTTTTAGGACAATAGTTAATTTTTTAAATAAAGAGGGAGGAATTTTCAACGAAGATGATTGTTTTTTTATAGCAAAAGACAAATTGTGATAAAAATACATTAATTTTTACCAAAAGTAAATTATATAAATTTCCAAAGAAACTATTTTCAGCTAAAATCAGGATAAATTTTCATACAAGAAAACAAATTTTCATCCAAAAGAACCAATTTTTAACCATATGTTTCAATTTTCAGTCAAGAAAATTAATTTTCGACGGAAAACATCCAATAAAAGGGTCAACAAGCTATCAAATTGTTTTTTTTTTTTCATGAACACGTAAGTTTTGTAGGCACGCAGACGTTTTATTGTCGAAATGATCCACAAATTATATTTATTTACACAGACTGGCCTGATTATTATTTTGATAAATAAAAGGGATGCGTATATCTATAACGTTTCCAAAATGATAATCAGAAAAAAAATTTAGAAACATGTATTGGGGTCAAACTTCTTACAATAACATCAATTTAAAAATTATTTAAAATAAATGATAAAATTATTTACGATTTTTAAAAAACTTGTTAGAAAAATCGTACAATTTTGAATTTGAGTATAGGTATCCTATATCTTAAATCTATGACTATTTGGAGAAAACCTTGATAAATGATACATCAGTGAAAAAAAATTATTTTTTCGATCTCTCTAGTAGCTTAGTGGGCAGAGCACCCGACTGGCAATTGTAAGACCTGGGTTCGATTCTCAGCGGAGCGAAAGGAAGGGATCTTTTCCGCAGATAAAATTAAATTTTGAAGACTTTAGAAAAAACGTAAAATTCACAATTTGAGGGTTATCTTAGATCGATAGTGTATATTTATTTGCACGTATTGTGACAAGTAACTCATCTGATTGGTGATTTACCATCCCGATGATTATACAGATTTCCTATATCCTTTATCAATGACTCTTCAGAGAAAACCTTGCCATATGGCATGTTTGTAAAAAAAGATTCTTTTTTCGATCTCTCCAGTAGCTTAGTGGGAAGAACAACCCACCAGCAATCAGAAGATCTGGGCTCGATTCCGAGCGCAGCGGAGGGGAGGGATATTTTATCAAAGATAAAATTCAATTTTTAAATTTTTAGGAAAAACGTAAAATTCTGAATTTGAGGTGCATCTTAAATATATAATCCTGGATTTCCAATAGTGAATTGGAAAATTTTTTCCTCGAATTTTTATGCATATCGCCCGGAAATTCGTTCCAATTCACAAAAAAATAAATTTATTTGTGTACAGACCTTTTAAAATTAAAGGTCAAAGGATCGACATCTGTAATTTGGCGATTGTGAATTCTCTTTTGTTAAAACTCCTTCAACTTTAAAAAACAAATTATCCATTCTCTCACCACTTTTTCTAGTTGTCGTGTATATCGACCGCAAATTTGTTCGAATCCACACAAAAATAAATCCATTTTTTTTCGTTGAAACGAAATGATAGTACAAGGTGGCTCAAGTCTCATGAAGGTTATGACGTGTTTCCATTATGAATAAATGACCTTTTTGTAAATTTAATTCAGGATGGTCAATATTAGCTGAATCGAACTGAAACTCAACGCCTCTGTTTACAATTCTCCACAGAATACAAATAAAATTTAGTTTCTAAATAATTTTTCATAATACATAAAATAATACTTCATAATGCTAATTATATGTTCACGCTCATTTTTTTAACCATTTATTATTGTTTTTAGCAATTTTCTTTTAGAATTGAGATAGAAAGTCGTGTTTTTTTAATTTTCTACTATTTTCCAATTGTCAATTAAAGTGAGGTAACAGTTAAATTCTTTTCAACAAACTAATTGTTTAAATAATTTTTTATAGTTAATTACATTCTGTTGAAATAATGCTAGAAATTGTGTTTTTTTCTTAAATGTTAAACTTTTTGCCAACTTTTGATTTGAAGTGAGTTCATATTTAATTCAATTTAGCCAAAATAATTGTTTTAACAAATTATCAGTGGTTATAGCAATCTTTTTCTGCATTAATACTAGATAGTTGCAGTTTTTTCTGAAATTTTTAACTTTTTGTCTACTTTTCAGTTAGAATAAAGTAATAACTAATTAAATTTAACAAAAATAATTTTTATGCCATTTAGTACTGTTGTTAATTATATTTTCTTTCGCTTCATGGTAGAAGTTTGCGTTTTTTTCTAAAATTCTCAACTATTTGTCTATTTTTCATTTGGAATAACTTAGTAATTGATAATATTCAACAAAAGTAATTGCTTTAACAAATTATTATCCTTTAGAATTATCTCCTCCTGTAGTAATGGTAGACAGTTGCGGTTTTTTTCTGAAAGTTTAATCTTTTTGTACACTTTTCACTCAGTGAGGTAATAATTGATGTAAGTTAACAAGAAATGCGGTTTTCCCTAAAATGATTACCTTTGCTATATATTTTTTGGTTGTTAACAAATAATAAATAAATATTGAAGAGAATTTTATTTTTCAATAGTCTCTTCCTTTTTTTGTGTGAAGAATTTTTTCTGAAATAAAACAGATATTTGAAATTTTCTTTAAAAGAAATTATCCGAAAACTTGTTTCTGTTTCTTTAAATTAATTTTTTTAAACATCAGGAAAAGAGCAAAAATCATTTACACAAAACAATACATTATTATTTAAACAATGATTCTTGTCAAGGTTTTCGTTATTATTTGCTCATAACTAAAAAGACAAAGCAAAACCAGAGAATTTAGAAAAAAATCAGCTTTATAGCATTACTTTAAAAAAAGATCATTAGAAACAATAATAATAAGTTGAAAATTTCAGAAAAAAATGCAACTTTCTAGCTTTATTCAAATTGAATATTTTTTTACAATAATAATAAATGAGTTAAAAGATTAATTTTATAACTATAAATAATTATTTAACTCAATATAATTGGAAATTGGACAAAAAGTGAAAATTTACGAAAAAACTGCAATTTTCTAGCATTATTATAAGATAATATTATTAAGAATAATAATCAATCCTTTACACAATTGTGTTTGTTGTCTCTAATTAGGTATTACCTCACTGCAATAAAAAAATTTTATTTTCAACCAAATAGTTCAATTTTATACTAAAAAATATAAGTTCTTAACCAAAATAGGAATAGTTACAATTTCAGATTAAAAAATTAATTTCCTACCATAAAAATGATGGTTTTTCAACAACAAAATTTTTTGCCGAAAAAGACCAAATTTTCAACAAAATACTTTAACTTTATATAAAACAATTTAATTTGCTACAATAATCCAAATAGTTGAATTTCCAAACAATAAATATAAGCTTTTAACCAAAAATGGAAAAGTTGCTTTTTGAATTAAAAATTAAAAAATTCTACCAAACAAAAACGAACCTTCTACCAGTTAAATTCAATAAAAAAGAGGATTTTTTAACAAAATAGTTCAATTCTGAAGGAAATAATTGAATTTAAAAAGAAACATACACACACACATATATATCAAAAATATAATAGGTACATTTTCAGTTTAACAAATTATTTTTTAACAAAAAAAGATATTTCGTCAAGTTTAATTGAACCAAAAATAACGAATTGGTAAAAAAAGTTAAGCCCACTGCCAAAAAAATTAACTGAAAAATTTTGTTAAATTATTTATGTACCCTAAAGGACTAATTTCAATAAAATATAAAAAATTTTCCACAAAACTATAAAATTTTGCGTACATAGCCACATTGTTGAATTTTCTACCCAAAAAGTTGAATTTTCAAACAAAACAAAAATTAGTTTTCAAATAAAAAATGCAAAAGTGACAATTTTAATTTACAAAATTAATTTTTAATAAAAGAAAAAAGTCTACCAATTACATCAAACAAAAAAAGACTTTCAACAAAACAGTTTATTCCACTGTCAATAGGATTAATTTCTGAAAAGAAGATTATTTTTCTACTCAAAAAAATGAATTTAAAAAAAAAGATGAATTTTTTTATAAAATAGTTGAATTTAAAACCAATTGTATGGATTTTTAATAAAAAAGTTAAGTTTTTACCAACCAGTTAATTGTTGAAATACATTTTTTAACAAAAAAGATGGTATATATGAAGATTTAATCTTTCAAACAAAAAAGACGTATTTTTTACAAAGTTTTATTTTTTATTGTAAAAATCAGACTGAATACTGAGCAATGAAAAGATTAGGATTTATGACAGGAGGATTAGAGATGGAAGATATATCCTTGACCCTCAACGATGATAACCCGATTTACCTCTGAGTAGAGTAAAAGTTCTTCTTTGAAATGCAAGAGATTTAATCTTCAAAGAGTTTAAAAGAAATTCAAATATACGTTTTTATTTTTAAAAATCATGCTTTTAACCTAAATAAATATTCTTTCTTGAGTCAAAATAATATTTTTTTTAAATATGTTAATTTTATTTATAAATTATAATTTAAATACCATACTATATATGGCATACTATTTTTAAATAATTTTATAATAATTACATCCTTTTAAACATAATTATATAATTTAAAGATGACATTTTTTATTTGTACCTAAAAAGATCATTTTTCAACTAAAAACTAAATAGTAAAATTTTTAGTTCAAAAAATTAATTTCCCACTAGAAAAATAATAACTAATATTTAACTGGAATACTTGAACTTCTAACCAAAAATATATATTTGTAACTTCAATTTTTTTTAACAGGGCTGATCTATTTTGGAACTAAATAATATATTTTCCACTGAAATAGCTGCATTTTAAACAAAAAAATTGTATTTTCAATTAAATTGATAAATCTTTAGTTAGAAACATTGCATTCTAAACAAAAAATTAATTTATAAACAAATACTCGAATAGATTATTTTGTAACAAAAATGGCGAATTATCAACATATTACATGAATTTCAACTAGAGAAGATCAATTCTTAACAAAAAATTAAATAGTTAAATTCTTAATTCAAAAAATTAAGATACGACCAAAGAAATATATTTTTAATTAAAGCAATGGAATATTCAAATGGAATAGTTACCTTTTTAGTTTAGGAGAAATAATTTTCAAACAAAAAAAAAATGACTTACAAAATAACAGCTACATTTTTAAACATGTTAAAAATCTAAAGTTTTTGGTTAAAAAATAATAAGTTCCAACGAAACTGATAAATTTACAACTTAGGAAATAAATCTTCCAATTATGATATTTAATTTTTAAATGAAATGGATGAATTTATAACTGAAAAATACAAATTTCTAACCTAATAGTTGGATTTTGAACTGAAAAGATCAATTTCGAATCAAAGATAGAATAGTTTACATTTTTAGACAAAAAGTAACATTTTCCAATCAAACTGATTAGTTTTTAGCTTAAAAATTTATTTTGCACTAAATTTTTAAATATCAAACGAAAAAGGAGAATTTTTAACTAAAAAGACAAATTTTTAACGAAATAGTTTAATTTTGAATTAAAAAAGATCAATTTTCTACCAAAAATGAAATAGTTAAATTTTTAATTTAAAAAATAATTTTTATTTCAACTGATAATTTTTACGCTAAAATAATGAACCTTTAAGTAAGAATGTTGAATTTTATATAAAAAGATGCATTTTTAACTAAAATAATGAATCTTTAAAACGAAAAATTGATTTTGAAACGAAAAAGATTAGTTTTCTACAAAGAAGATTAATTTCGACCAAGAAAGATATTCTATTGGAATAGCTACATTTTCAGTGTAAAAATTAAAAAAAAAAACGAATTTTCAACTGAAAAATATCATTTTTAAATTTCAAATGGAATAGTTGAATGTTTAATTTAAAAAAGTTAAACAAAAGATTTTCATTTTTAATTAAAATGATTAAAGATTTAACTGGAATAGTTACAGCTTCAGTAAAACAAAATTAATCTTGATTAAAAAAAAAATAATTTAAAAAAAAACAGTTTTTCAACAAAGTTGCTTGTTTTTAAAATAAAAAGATGAATTTTCATTTAAAATGATCAATCTTTAACCAAGGAAATTAATTTTTAACAAAAGAGTTTAACTTTCAACCAGGTAATTAAACTTCCACTTAAAAAAAGATGAATAAAAAAAAAGAAAAATGAAGTAGTCGATATCGCTATTAAACAAATTGTTTAATTTTCAACCAAAAATGATTAATCTGTAAACAAAAATAGAACACTTCCATTTTCATTGCAAAAATTAATTTCGAACAAAAGATAATTTTCAGTAAATTAGGTAATTAAAGTAATACAAAACAACTGTAACAAATAAGGAATTATTGTTATTCAATTTTATTTTGAAATTTGACAAAAAAATGAAGCAAGTTCTCGAAAAAATTCACTGACCTTAAAAGAAATTCCCTCAAATGTTCAGGTTTTCCAGGTTGATAAGAATTCTCTGACAATTCCAGATTTTTCAAATTTTCAATGTAGGGTGGCCACTGGACACCTTGTCTGTACAATTTTTATTTAATTTGTTTAAAAATACATCTTTTTAAACCTAATTTTGTTGTTGTTCATAATTAAATTTTATTTTTATTCAAAAACAGTTATGTAAAATAGTGCAGACTTTTTAATTAAACTAATTTGTTTAAGAATTAAAAAATAAATTAATACAAAAATAAAATAAATTGTGTTCTTAACTGATAAATATTGAACTCACATTTTTTCCAGATTTTTACAATAACGTTCAAAGGCCGCTCAAGGTAACTTCAGTGGGAAAATGTTGATTCAATTTAATTTTCTCTATTTTTTTTTAATGAGAAATAGTGTCAATTTCTTTATCGAGGTAATCAAATTATTCAAGTGGTTTTATTAACTTTGTGTCATATTACTTGAAGGTGTGTGTCATATTACATTAAGGTGTGTGTCATATTACTTTAAGGTTATTCAAGTTCATTTTTCGAAAAATGGTCATTTAACATTTTTTTCTTTTTCATACTAGTTATTTGATTAAAAACATTTTTTGAATTAAAGTTATTTAAAACAGTAGTATCTTTACAAGGAGGTAATTTTTTGCGAAATGACCTTGAATGCCCTTCCAATAGTATAATAAACGTTTGTCAAACATCTTGACTAATTTTTTATTCTCGAATGAGGAAATTGACAGTTTCTCTATAATTAACTAGAGAAAATTAAATTGAATCCACATTTTCTCATTGAAATAAGCTTAAGCATCCTTTAAACGTTATTGTATAAATCTTTAAAAAATCTGTGGTTTATATTTAATTGTAAGGAACACAAGTGACGTGGGCCACAAATCAATAATGAAAATAAAACCATAAATTAAATTAGGAATAAGCATTTTTGTTATAGAATCGCCTTGAGTGCCCTCCATTTTTTTGGGTGTAATTATGAAGAAAATCTGAGGTCACTTTCTCAGCAAAAGAAAAATTTGTAGGGGTACTAAATTAAATTTTTAAAAAAGCGAATAAGAATCACTCTCATATGTACTGCACATTTTTGATTTTATTTTCTGAAAATTGTTGCTTTATATTTGAAAGTAAATTTTTTAAACCAACATAAACTGTAATAAAACAAATTTTGCAATAATTATATTTAGTCTCGGTCGGTAATGCAGTAAAAAAATTAATGACGTCCAAGGTTACAGTTTCAATCGCTGCGAGTGAAAGTCATTGGAGTTTCCCGATTCTGGAATACCACGCATTCGGTTGTATGACTTCTTGTGAATGAGATCTTGTGTTTTAAGTGAACCGTGACAGTTATCACAAATACTCGATTTTTCTTCATCAACAAGTAGGACAAATTTATTTTAATTTCTAATTATAACCGAATAAAAAGTGATTTTTTGTTATAAAATTTTTAATATGTGACGTAGATGCATTCAACTTGATGCCAGTCTGGATTATAAAAGTGTTATTGTGTATACAAGAAACCAGTTTACGAAAAAGTAAAATTTTTTATTGTTAATAATGCATTTTTAATGATGCGAACTTTAATATTATTAATATTATCATTTATTAAAAGTTTATTGATTTATTTTTATTTAATTAAGATTTCTGATGCATAATATTTAAAAATTTCGTTATTTTCAAAGTACTTTATGCTTTGAAATGTTATCATTTTCAAAATGAAGTTCTTTCCCTTGCATGACAATTATCGTTAATTTTTAATTTATTAATTTTGTGCTTTAGATTTAAATGATGGAATTTTAAAATTTGTGATGCAAAATTTTTAAAACAATAATTTTTTATGACTTAGTTTCAAGATCCAAATTTAAGATTGCTTTAATTATTAAATGAAGTTCGCTTAATAATTCAAAAATTAAAACATTTTTAATTTTTAAATTTGACCTTTAATTTTTAAATCAATCCTGGCAGCCATTTTTGGCTAAATGATTTCTGTTAATATTGAAAATTCTGGAAGTTATATTTAAAAATTTGAGTTCGATTTTTTTGCCAAATTATAATTTTTCCAGCACTTTTTTCAAATAGGCATTTTGTACAATAAGATATACGACAAAAAAAGACATTTTTAATTAAAACAATCGAATATTTAATTGGAATAATAACGTTGCAAACAAAGTAATGAATTATCAACTAACATTTTCAATTAAAAATAATAATTTACAAGCAACGAGATAAATTTTCAACGTAAAAAATTAATCTTGCACTAAGTTATTTACATTTTAATCAAACAAAAATGAATTTATTTCTAAAAAAGACAAATTTTTAACCAATGATTTGAACATTAAACTAAAAAGATAAATTTTTAACAAAAATCAAATAGTTAAAATTTTATAAAAGAAATAATATTTTCCAAAAACTGATTAATTTTCAACTTAAAGAATGAATTTTCACTAAGATATTTACATTTTCAGTGAAAATGATGAAGTTTCAACTAAAAAATAACTTTGTTAACCAAACAGTTGAATATTGAACTAAAAAAGATCAATTTTCAACAAAAAATAAAATAGTTAAATTTTTAGTTAAAAAGTAATAATTTACAAGCAAACTAATAAATATTTGAATCAAAAAAATTTCCAAAAGAATAGAAAAATAGATTTCCGATTAATAATATTTAAACTTTTTTTTAAATTTTCAAAGTACTTTCTGTATTGATACATTATTATTGTCTTAAAAATAAAGTTGTTTTTCTTGCATGAAAATTATGCTTGATTTTTAAGTTAATAATTTTGATCTTTAGATAAAAATGATTGAATTAAAAAAATTGTGATTCAAAATTTAAAAATTATTCATTTTTAATGACTTAGTTTCAAGATTAAAATTTGAGAATGCTTCAATTTTCAAACAAAGTTTCTTTAATGATTTAAGGATTACACCATTTTTAATTTTTTAATTTGACCTTCAATTTTTAAATTAAACCTGATAGTCATCTCATCCATTTTAATTAATCTTAGTGAAACTGTTGTAAATTGTAGTTAATATTTTTTGGCCACAAAACTTTCAAAAATTTTGAAAATTCTGGGAGCTATTTTTTGAATTTTGATTTTGAGTTTTTTTTATTGTAATGTTTCCGATCATTTTTTAAAAAAAGAATTTTGTAAATAAGCTGCTGCTTTATATTTAATATAGAAGGAAAGCCAATTTCCAGAAAAGTGACGAATCTTTAAGTAGAAAAATATAGTACCAATCAAAAAGAATAATTTTTAACTCAGAAGATTAATTTTAAACAAATAATACGATATTGCAACAAAATACACAAATTTTCAACTAAAAAAGATAAATTGTAAGCCAAAAATTGAACAGTTAAATTTTCAGTTAAAAAATTAATATTTAAGCAGAGAGATGAATTGTTAACTAAAATTATGGATTAAACAATTGGAATAATTACTTTTTTAGTGGGAATTTTTTTTTAACTAAAAATGTTTTTTTTTCACAAAATAGTCATATTTTCGACAAAAAATTATGAATTTTCAATTAAAATTATGAACCTTCAACTAGATTTGTCGATTTTTTAAATAAAAACATGAACTTTCAACTAAAATTATAAATCTTTAGATAGAAAAATTCAATTTTTAACCAAAAAAGTTAATTTTTAACCAAAAAGATTGATTTTCAGCTAAGAAGATTAATTTATATAAAAAAAAACGAATTTGTAACAAAATATATAAATTTTTAACTAAAAAAAGATAAATTGCCAACTGAAAATTATTCAGTTAAAAAAATTATTATTCAGTGAAAGAAATGAATTTTTAACTAAAGCGATAAAATACTCAATTATATTAGTTATAACTATATCTTTATAAAATTTTCTGTTAAACAATTTTTGATTATGTTAGTGTTTTTGTCGGAAATTAAAATTTATTTTAAAAAATCATCAGATTTCAAGGAAGATTCATAGTTTTTTAACAATTTGAGGTTACTTATTTATTTTCAAATAAACATCATTATAATCTCCAAATTTATTTATTAAATTTTTACGCTTTTAATTAGATTTTCAAAATTATGATCTGAAATGATCTCAAATAAGTCCATTTCGAGATTCTTCAATTCAAAATAATGTTTATCAATTTTTAACGCTTTGATTTTGAAACGATACATACAATTTCAACTCTTTTTTAATGCAATTGTCCAGTTTTCGAATTTTTAGTCTGAAATTTTTTGATTCTGAGAGCTGATTGAAAAACTTTCAATTTCAACCTGTAATGTAATTTTAAACACTTTTATTCAGAAATGATATGCGTTTATTTTATTTTTATTTAATTCTCAATATTTTAACTTTCAAACATTTTTATATAATCTAGAATTGTTTCAATTTCATTCCGGTTAAAAAAAATTTTTTTTAAATGTAAGAATAAGACCAAAATTGATTTAATTATATTTTGATTAAATCTTAATATAATCTAATTGTGTTTCAAAATACAGGTTTTGAAACTTTAGTTTACAAACTTTCAATTATCGCAAAATTATTAACGATAGCATTTTTTAAACAAATTGACTTCTTACAAATTCTAAGGATGATTGCCAAAAAGTTGTTCACTCTAAGTCTTTTTAAATTTTCACTTTTAAATTTTCATCAGAATGACAAAAAACCTTCGAATGTCACAGTTTTAATTGTTACATTTTTTTCACTTTTAATTATTAAGTCACAGTGCTAAATTTTGATTTATAAATAACAACTCAACAACGATTTATGTAGAAAAAATTCGAGTAACTTTAAGAGGAATCAAAAAATTCGAACGGTTTCAAACAATTTAAGACAGTGTGTAGATTTGTTAATAATTTTAATAACAAATTTAGAAGATTTTTATAATTTTAATCTCGGAACATTTTAAGGGAATGTTTTTAATTTTGAAGGATTTAAAAAGAAATGTAGGGCAAATTTGAATCATTTTAAACGATATTTACAATTTTTTAACAATTTAAAAAATAATCTTCAATTAGAAAATATTTCAAAAAATTCGTAACAAAATGTCGACTTTTGAATATTTCAAAATAAAAGTTTTGAAGCTTTTCCAGGATTTTAAAAAGTTCAAGAATCGCAAAAAAATTTTCTGAAGATTCGTGGGAAAATGTTGAATGATTTTTTATTTAATCAAATTAATTTCAAATGAATCTTCAACCATATTACAAAATATTTCTTAAATTGTTGAAAAATAATTTGGGAATTTTTTTAGTTTCGCAAAATTACGAAAAAAAGTAAGAAATATTTGGAAATTTTGGAGAAACATTAAAAATATGCTAAACAATTTCTAACCAGGTTTTAAAAAATGTTAAACAAAATGGCTTATTTTGATGATTTCGTAAGAAAAATTTTCAAGAATTTAAAAAGGTTCTCAGGTAATAAGTCAATTAGCTTAGGATTGCTGCCATTTCTTTAAATGAGTTTAGACTTCGAAAAATTAATTTCAAGACAATCTTCAAACGTATTTCAAAACAGAAGAACTGAAAGATCCGCAAAAATAAAATTCCCGAATTTGGCAGATTTTACAAATTTAAACAATAAAAAAATTATTTTTACTTAAAATGTTACTTATTTCTTTAAAATAGCAGCGATCAAATTCTTCACGTAGAAAAAAAATTTTAATGTTTAAAGTTTTTAAAAATTATTGATTGAATTTAAAATCAAAATAACTGAAAAAAAATTTGTTTGAAAATGTGTATAGTATTTTTATAAAATTACAAAAACCTTTTAAAAAATCTAATTAAAATTTTTTTAAATTTATAATGGAATTACAATATTAATCAGTGCCGAAAATAAAAAAATTTGATTTTTGTATTTTTCATAAATAACTAATAGGATAAAAAACGTTTAATTTTTTTTTCTTAATCGTGACAACTGAAAAATTCCGAATCATAAAATTCCTTATACTTTAATAGTCCCGAATTTAAAGAATAAAAAAAATGGTTTTCAATCAATATTATTATTTTAAAATCAAACAATTCGGGAATTTTCTAGTTCGGATCTTTTATTATTTGGTCATTTTCTGTCGAAAATTGTTTTATTCGAAAATTTTCAAATTCTGTCATAGTATAAAATTTTATTATTCGGGAATTTTCCAGTTCAGGAATATTACAGTGATTTTTAGAAAATTTCAAAGAAAAGTAGATTTTGAAAGATTTCGAGATCAATTTTTGATGTTTTTTAGAGATTTTGAAATTTTTCACGATAAAAAAAATTTGTCATAAGGGTCCTGGAAAATTTTAACATGAAATTTTATTTAGAGAAATTAATTTCAGGAAAATCTTTAAACGTGTTTCAAAGCTTTTCAAAAAATTTCTAAAATTGTAAAACAACAAGTATTTCGAAGACCTTAAGGCAATTATTTTATTTTTCAGAATTAAAAAAAATGGGAAAAATTCTAAACATTTTACATTTTCAAATTTTGAAACGAAAATTTCAAAATAGTTTAAAATTTGAAAAGATTTTAATTTTTTAAAAATAATTGTCGATTTTTGAAAATTTTGTGATAAAATTTGAATGCTACTTAAGAATTTTGAAAGGTTTCAAGATAATAAGCTTTTTCTTTTAAGATTTCTAAGGAAACTTTTATTAATTATTATTTTTAATTAAAAAAAATTGAGTTTTATGAGAATCTTTTAGTTATGTTTTAAACCATTTTAAAAGATTTGCAGGTTTAAAAAATGTAGCGAAATTTCAAAATCTTTAGTGTATTTAAAAAAATAAAAAAATTTTTTTTAAAAATAATTTGAAATGTGAAAAGATAGAAAAAATTCCTAACAAAATGTCGATTTTTGAAGGTTGTTAAATAACATTTTTAAGCTTTTTAGAAATTTTGAAAGATTTCATGATAATAACAAATTTTTCTTAAGATCCCTCGAAAAATTGCAAAGGAATTTTTATTTTGCAAACTTAATTTTCAGATTATCTTTAGATATATTTCAAATAATTTCAAATGATTTGCAGGATTTTAAAAAAATCGTGGAAACAGTTCAAAACATTTTGAGAAAAATTTGAATACAATTTTTTTTTTAAATTTGATATTTGAAAGCTCTAAAAAATTCTAACAGAATGTTGATTTTCGAAATTTTAAAAACGAAAATTGTTTAGGATTTCGAAAGGTTTCATGATAATAAAAAAATTTCTTGAAATCCCGTGGCAAATTTTTAGTGATTTTTTATTTTTTAAATTTAATTTTTAAAAAATCTTTAGACATATTTGAAATCATTTCAAAAGATTTTCGAAATTTCCAAAAATGAATTTTAATTTTGCAGGGTTAAGAAAAAATAGGGAAAATATAAAATTATTTTTTATTTTGAAAAATTATTTTTAAGAGAACATGTATTCGAATATGAAGTTTGATTAAAAGAATAATTAAACAATTATTCATTTTAAACGACTAAATATTAAAGTAACTTAACTTCTAGTTTAAAAAAATGTTCAATTTGATAGAAAAATTTTTATCTTTCAGCTTTCAAAAAAACTTCGTTTCCATTAAAGCATTACAAAATTTATTTATTAAATTAGAGCCTTGAGAATGGTAGCGTGAATTTATATTTTTTAACCAGAAATCTTTGAACTGTTCAATCTATAAAAAAATTGCAAGTTAAAATTTTCTGTATTAAAGGTTCTATTTAAAAAATTCGAGCTCTGAATTATTGATCGTATGAATGAAAAATTGCTTTTAAATTATAAAATTTCAAAGAGTTCCACATAGAGTTCTTCCATTTGGAATTCAGATTTGATTACTTCAAATAAAAAAATGGTCAGTCTTAAAAGTTCGTAATTTTTAATTTCAAAAACGCTTAACATTTTTCGCTAACCGAGAAAAAATCGTGCATTTTTTTCTTCGATTAAAACGCCCACTCTCTATTTATTACAATTTTTCATTTGGACTAATCCGCTGTTTTCTAGAAAAGGGGAGAGTCTGAATCGAAGTCCAATTTTGCTGATTGAGAGTGTCGTCGCCGTCATCAGGAGTCGTGGGTGAAATCGTCAAAATGTCAGTGTTCTAGTAAAGGGAACCGAAGTGCGCAGCTACGGATTTAACGACGTTTCCACGGCGCGGGCGCCGCTGATTTCCCGGGGAATCGGGACTTTCCGGGTCGAGACTAGCTTTTCTTCTCATTTTCGAGCGCGCATTAGTAACGTTCTGTCACCGCAACAGGTGAAATCTTTTATTTAAAAATCCTCGCGATTTTAAAAATATTCGTAAAAACTCGAAAAAAAAGTGATTAGTATTTAAAAAAAAACGAGAAAAGATAGTTTTTTTCAAGAAGGAAAAGGTCCAGGAGAACGAAAATGAGTGTCGACGATATCCTAAACTACACGCCTGATGAGGATGAAGACCTCTACGCAATTCTAGGATGCGACGAATCTGCAACGGTATGAACGAAAGTTTTTGAAATTTAATTTATTTTATTATGTTTTATTTTTTTCACACTAAAGGGACTTTTTATAGTTTTTTATCATTTGTTTATTTAAGGATATTCTGCCGCTCTTGCTAATGTAGGTCATAGTCAAGACTTTTCATTTTTAGATAAATTCGAATTTATTTTAAAGTTATTTTATCGGTTTTGGTTTTATATAAGTTTAATATAAAATTTTTCCAAGAATCAATCTTCCAAATTTATTTATGAATATAAATTTATTTGATTTTATTTTTAGTTTAGGGTTACTCTTACATAGTTCATAATGTAGGACATGTGTGTGATATTCAAGAATATTAATTCTTGGTTTTCATTTTTTAACAAAAATTCCAAATTGATTGTTGATTAACAAATTCTTTTATCAGTTTTGTTTTTATGTAAGTTAAAGGTCGATTTTTCCAGGAATCAGTCCAATTATATTTATGAATATAAAATTTGAATTTAATAACCCTTGAAATCTTTTTTTTTTAATTTAAGGATACTCTTACCCAGTTGTTAATGTAGGTCGAGTAGGTCATCATTATTTCTCATATTTAAAGTTTGTAAAATTATTCGTTGAGTTTCACTTACGTGTTATTTTTAATTCAAACAAGAATTGTATAAACTTTAAACATTAAAAATATTTTTTATATATGTTGGTAGATTTATTATTCGGGAATTTTATTATTCAGGAATTTTATTATTCGGGAATTTAATTATTATTGAGGATTTTTTGGGGAATTTTATTATTCGGGCATTTCTAAACTCGGTGGTACTATAAAGTTTCGGCAATTTTATTATACGTGAGATTTCTAATAATTCTTGAATATTCTAATTCTGAAATGTTATTTTTCGCGAAATTGATGAAAATTTTGGAATTGTAATTATTCTAAAATTTTCGAATTCGGAAATTTTATTTTTCAGGAATTTCTTTAAAATTCAGGAATTGTATTTATTCGGGAATATTCAAATGAGGAATTTTTCAGGAATTTCTTTAAAATCAATGAATTGTATTTATTCGGGAATATTCAAATGAGGAAGTTTTGCTAAAATTTAGGAATTTTATTAAAGTTTAAGAATTTCATTAAAATCAAGGAATTTTGTGAAAATTCACGAATTTCATTATTCGGGATTTTTTAAATTCCATAATATTATAAACTGTCGGTAATTTTATTATTCGGGACTTTCATTAAAATTCAGGAATTTTATTATTCAGGGTTTTTATTATTCGGTAATTTTCTAATTGAGTTATACTATAAACTGTCGATAAATTTATTATTCGGAAATTTTATTGAAACTCAGGAATTTTATTATTCGGGAATTTAATTATTATTGAGAATTTTTTGTGGGAATTTTATTATTCGGGCATTTCTAAATTCGGTGGTACTATAAAGTTTCGGCAATTTTATTATACGCGAGATTTCTAATAATTCTTGAATATTCTAATTCTGAAATGTTATTTTTCGCGAATTTGATGAAAATTTTGGAATTGTAATTATTCTAAAATTTTCGAATTCGGAAATTTTATTTTTCAGGAATTTATTTAAAATCCAGGAATTGTATTTATTCGGGAATATTCAAATGAGGAGAATTTGCTAAAATTTAGGAATTTTATTAAAGTTTAGGAATGTTATTAAAGTTTAAGAATTTCATTAAAATCAAGCATTTTTGTGAAAATTCACGAATTTTATTATTCGGGAATTTTTAAATTCTATAATATTATAAACTGCCGGGAATTTTATTATTCGGGACTTTCATTCAATTTCAGGAATTTTATTATTCGGGGTTCTCATTATTCGGTAATTTTCTAATTGAGTTATATTATAAACTGTCGATAAATTTATTATTCGGGAATTTTATTGAAACTCAGGAATTTTATCATTCGGGAATTTAATTATTATTGAGGATTTTTTGGGGGAATTTTATTATTTGGGCATTTATAAATTCGGTAGTATTATAAATTGTCCGCAATTTCATTATTCGAGACTTTTCTAATTTTGGAATATTCCAACTCTGAAATGTTATTATTCGCGAATCTGATTAAAATTTTGGAATTGGAATTATTCTAGAAGGTTCAAATTCGGAAATTTTATTTTTTAGAAATTTTATTAAAAATCAGGAATTGTATTTATTCGGGAATATTCGAATGTGGAAATTTTACAAAATATTTAGGAATTTTATTAAAGTTTAGGAATGTTATTAAAGTTTAGAAATTGTATTAAAATTCAGAAGTTTTATAAAAATCCAGGAATTTTGTACAAATTCATGAATTTTATTATTCGCGAATTTTTTAATTCGGCAATATTATAAACTGTCGATAATTTTATTATTCGGGACTTTAATTCAAATTTAGGAATTTTATTATTCGGGGATTTCATTCTTCGGGAATTTCCTATTGAAGTAATATTATAAACAGTCGATAAATTTATTATTCGGGAATTTTATTACTCGGTAATTTTATTATTCGGGAATTTCATTATTATTGATGAATTTTGTTAATCGTAAATTTTCAAATTCGGGAATTTTATTTAATTTTAGGAATTGTAATCATTCTGGTATATTCAAATGCGGTAATTTTATTAAAATTTAGGAATTTGAATAAAATCCAGGAATTTTGTTAAAATTCAGGAATTTTAATATTTGGAAATTTTTTTATTCGGTAATAATATAAACTGCCGGTAATTTTATTATTCGGGACTTATTATTCGGGAATTTTTTAATTCGATAATGTTATAAACTGTCAGTAATTTTATTATTCAGGACTTTGCCAATTCGAAGATTTTATTATTCGGGAATTTTATAAAAAGAAAAAATGGTGTTTATTCGGGAATATTCTAATTCGAGAATTTTAATAAAGTTTAGGAATTTTATTGAAATCCTTGAACTTGGTTAAAATTCAGGAATTTTATCATTCGGACATTTTCAAATTCGATTTTATTATAAACTGTCGATAATTTTATTTTTTGGGACTTTTCCAATACGGGACTTTTCCAATTCTGGAATATTTCAATTTCGGAAATGTTATTGTTAGGAAATTTGAGTCAAATTCAGGAATTTTGTAATTAATCGGGGATTTTATGAAAGTTTAGGAATTTAATTAAAATTCAGGAATTTTATTATTCGGCCATTTTCAAATTCAGGTTTATTATAAACTGTCGGTAATTTTATTATTCGGTAATCTTCCAATTCGGAAATTTTGTTATTTGGGAATTTTCAAATTAAGTAATTTTATAAACTGTCGGTAATTTTATTATTCAGGAATTTTTCAAATAGAAAATTTTATTGTACTGGAATTTTATTAAAATTCAGGAATTATAGTAATTCGAGAATTTCAAAATCCATTGAATCAACGGTATAAAATAAAAAATTTAAAGCGGAAATTATT
Organism: Belonocnema kinseyi; assembly: GCF_010883055.1. NCBI lineage: Eukaryota > Metazoa > Arthropoda > Insecta > Hymenoptera > Cynipidae > Belonocnema > Belonocnema kinseyi. The sequence continues at coordinate 5,228,877 of NC_046666.1, read as the reverse complement.
GAATAAGTTTTTATTCTTTTTTCAAAAATTCAAATATCTGCATTTTTCTTTCGTTTATTTAATGATACTCTTGCGCAGTTTTTTAATGTAGGACATGTATGTCATATTCGAGAGTTTTAATTATAGGATTTTCTTTTTAAATACAAAAATTCAAAATGATTGATTTTTAAATTCGCCCACCAGTTGTGTTTTTACGTAACTTGAATTTCAATTTTCCAGGAAATAATGGTCCAATTGAATTTATGATTATGAATTTTTTTGCGATGAATTTTCGAACGTATAAAATAAAAATTTTTAAACATATTTTACTAAATAATTTTGTATTATTCTTGTACAACAAAAAAGAGTGTTTTAATATCAATGTTTCTCTTTTTAATTTAAGGACATTCTAGCGCAGTTGTTAATATAGAACATGTAGCCCATTGTTGACAGTTTTCATTTCTAAATCAAAAATTCAAATTATTGACTGATTTTCAAATTATTTTATAAGTTTTGTTTTTATGTCAAATCAATATAAAATTTTCAAGAATAAATTGTCTGATTGAATTTAAGAATATTGGCTTTGCATATACGTTTCTTTTTTGTTAATTTAATAATACTACTTCGCAAATTTTAGTTTTGTTTGTACGACAAATTTAAATTAAGATTTTTATTTTTAAATGAAGAATTTTTTCAAGGATCCTCTTAGTAACTTTTTTTAAATTTTAATAATAGATTTGTGAAATATGGGTTTTATTCCATTAAAACCAATCATAATCATTTATAGAGCTCTCACATAGTTACTGACGCCACTTTTAATAACTTTTTTTCTAATTACGTTTTTGTAACTTTTTAAAATAAAAATATCACTTCCGTCACATTTTTTTTCAATGAACTCAACAAAAACACAAAAGATTTTTGAATTCAAATTTTTTAAATTATAATTTAATGATTTCACTTTGAATTCTTTGAAAGTCTTTTGAAATCCTCAGAACTTAATGGATTTTTTAAATATTTGATTTCTTTAATTCACCTTGAAGACTAACAAATTTACCATGAATTCTTATGGATTTAGTCATATTCTTATTCATTTATTCGTTTCACTCTTATTTATCTGAATTCAACGGATTTTTTTATATCTGGGTTTCGTATAACTTTCATCGAATACTCTTGAATTCTTCTTAATTCCTTAAAATTTAATTGCAATTAATGAAATATATGATTTTTTCACTTAATTTAGAATTCATCTTGGATTCTTATTAATTTATTCTGAATTCTTGGGAATTCTCTAGATTTTTTTAACTCAACCTGCAATTGGTCGAATTTTCATAAATTCTCTTCATATTATTCAATATAATGGATCGCTTTATATTTCGAAATTTTTAATTGACTTGGATTCTTTTAAACTAACTCAGATAAATGGATGAGAAAGTTTGATTTTAGTTTGTTTTTTTAGAATTCAGAGTTTTCTTGAATTCTTCTGCATTCACTTCAATCTTACTTTAATCAGTGAAATATTTAAGACTTTTTCTATTTTTTATAAATTCACTCTAAATTTACTTGAATTTCGAATTTTATTTGAATCGTTGTTTTTTATATTTTTTGAATTTTTTGAATTCACTTGAATTTGGTTGAATTCGCCCTGAATTCCGCTTACCCACATTTTACTTGATTCGATTGAAATTTCTAGATTTTAAATTTTTTCGTCAATTCTTTCGAATTCTTGCAAATTTTGTCAGTCTCATGAGTTCCCTTGAATTTAGAATATACTCCAACTTTACTCAAATCAGTGAAAAATTTTGAATTAAAATAAAAAATGTTCATCTTATTTGAATCCATTTTGAATTTACCCTAAATTATTAAAATTATTATTAATTCTCTTTATTTTTGAAACTTGAGCGGGTATATTTTGAATTTATTTGAATTCTTTTACATTCACTCGGTTAAATAAATGATTTTTTTTCAATTGTTTTATAATGGGATTTTTTTAGAATTTATTTTAATCGTTAACAAAAAAGGCGGATTTTCAATCCAAAAGTAAGAGTTTTTTGTCAAAATAGACAATTGTGCAACAAAAGAGTTGAATTTTTAAGAGCATACTGGAATTTTCTACTACAAAAATAAATTTTCAACTAAATTTATTCTTCAACCAAGAACGAATTTTCCACCAAATAGTCAAATTAAACAAAAAGAAAATTTTATTCAATAAAGCAGTTGAATTTGGAACAAAATAAGCTGCATTTTCAAAATACAAAGATTAATTCTTTACAAAAACCACTAATTTTCAACCAAAAAGATTAAATTTGTGTAAAAAGGACGAATTTTCAATAAAACACATTAATTTTTAAATAATTAGTACAATTTTGAGCTAACAAATAAGAATTATCAGTAAACAAAATTTCAACAAACTATTTTCATTTTCATTAAAAGATAAATTTTCAACTAAATTTATGAATCTGCAACAAATTTTGAAACCAAAAGACGAATTTTTTCAAAAACATTTTAATTACCAGCGAAAGAGATGAATTGTCATTTAAAATTATGAAACTTTTACCAAGAGAAAATATTTAAACAAAATAGTTGAACTTTAAAACCAGAAGTTAAAGTTTCTAACCGAAAGACGATTTTTGAACAATTAAAGATTTTCCAGTCAAAAAAAAAAGTCATTAAAATTGTCGAACGTTCACGCCAAAAGATTAATTATTTGTAAAGCAGTTGCATTTACAAACGGAAAATATGAATTTGCAACAAAAAAGTTTATTTTCAGTCAATTTTTTCAGGTAAAAAATAATTTTGCATAAAGCAAAGGATTATCAAGAAAACAGTGAAGATTTAAACCTAATGCATGAATCTTTATAACAAATATAAGAAAAAGTTTGAAAATTTCACTGTTTTGTAGAAAAAAAAATTTGGTTAAAAATTACATTATTTGTTAGAAATTTATATATTTTTTGTTGAGAATTCAATTGTTTTTTAGAAAATTTGTTTTTTTTTCGGTTTAATAATTCAACAAAAAATCCAACTATTTGTTTGAAAATAAACTATTTCAAGAAAATTCAACTACATCTTTAAAGTTAAATTAATTTTTTTAAATTTCTTTTTCGCGTTAAGGGTAATTTCAGTCGAAACTTCATAAATATTTTAGTGTCAAATATTTCTCCGTTTTTTATCAAATTTGTCTTTGTAGTTTGAAAATTAACCAATTCGGTAGAAAATTAAAATATTTGGCTGGCAATTAAATTTTTTAGTTCAAAATTCATATTTCTGGTTAAAATTTCAACTGTTTGGTATAAAAATATTTTTGTGTCGAAAATTCAACTTTTTTGCAGAAAAATTGTCTTTTTGGTATTAAAATTCACCAGTTTGGTAGAAAATTAAACTATTTAGTTGGAAATTAAAATATTTGGTTGAAATAAAACTTTTTGGTGAAAATTCATATTTTGTCTCAGAAATTCAAATACAGTGAAACTCTTCAATAGCCCTCCCTTCTATATCCCTTCCGAGAATTGAGGCCGCGCCGCATGTAGGTGTAACAGGAGTTGCGCGGGGTGCGCGGGATATGCGGCTGTCACCCAGGCGAGTATTCAAGCATGAACAAACAAAAGCGGAGCGGGCTATAATCAGTTAGTCCTCACCCTCCGTCAGCCCAAAAATTGGCGCTTAAGAAGAGTTTCACTGTAATTGGTTGAAAGTAGAACTACTTTTAAAAAAAATTAGTGTTTTAAACCGAAGATTCAACTTTTCATCAGAAAATTCATGTTTTCGGGTCGAAAATTTAACTGCTTAAAGTTCATATTTTATTATCAGCAATTTATTTGTTTAAAGAAAATTAAACTATTTGTTTAAAAATGACATTTTTTGTTGAAAAGTTATATTTTTGGTTGATAATTGAACTACTTTGTTGAAAATTCGTCTTTTCGGTTTACTATTTCAACAATTTCGTAGAAAAATAAAGTATTTGTTCGAAATAAAGTTTTTTCTTGAAAATTCAACTAAGAATTTATAAGTTAAATTATTTTTTAAACATATAATATTTTTCTTGTTGAATGTTAATTTCAGTCGAAAATTCAACCGTTTTGTAGAAAGTTCGTATTTTTGCCCTCTAAATTCAACAATTTAGTAGAAAATTAACTTATTTATTTGTTTAAAATAATTTTTTTTTTTCGTTTGCAAATTCATATTTTCGGGTTAAAAATTCCACTTTTTTGTAGAAAATTTCTTTTTTCAGTAGAAAATTAACTTTCTTAATTGAGAATTCTTTTATTTTGGTTAAGAATTTAACTATTAATAAAAAATGAATATTTCAGGATTGAAAATTCAACTCTATTGTAAAAAATTCGTTATTTTGACTTGAAAATTTAACAATTTGTAAGAAATTAGATTGTTTGGTAGAACATTAATCTTCTTGATTGTAAATTAATTTATTTTGGTTAAAGATTCAACTATTTTCTTGAAAATTGATATATTCGTTTCGAAAATTCAAGTCTTTTGTACAAAACTTGTCATTTTTGCTTAGAAATTTCACAATTTGGTAGAAAATTAGATTATTTAGTAGAAAATTAATCCTCTTGGTTAAAAATTTAACTATTTTGTTGAAAATTCATGTATTTCGTTGGAAACTCGTCTTTTTTGTAGAAAATTAGTATTCTTGATTGGAAATTAATTTATGTTCTTCAAGGATTCAAATATTTTTTCAAAAATTAATATTTTTGGTTCGAAAATTCAACTTTTTGGTAGAAAATTGGTCTTTTTGGCTTAAGAATTCAACAAATTGGCAGGGAATCGAACTATTTAGTAGAAAATTAATTTTTTTGATACCAATTCGTCTTTTTTGGTTGAATTCAACTCGTTGAAAATTCGGTTTTTTAAATTAAAAATCTATTTTTTTAATACATCATTTAAATATTAAATTTTTAGTTAAAACTTAATATTTCATAGTTTAAAATAAAAGCATTTGATTGAAAAGTTATATTTCTTGAATAAAAATTAGCTTTCTTGTTGAAAATTCATCATTACCGGTTTAAAGGTCATATCTTGTAGAAAACAGGGGACCTTTAAGCAGGTAATGATAAATTTTCAAGAAGAAAAATTCATGTGTTTTGTTGAAAATTCCTTTTGGTTTAAAAATTCTTTTTTTTCGGGTAGAAAGAAAACTGTCTTTCTTCACTGAAAATTCATCTTTTTATTTGACAATTAACTTTTTTATTGAAAATACAACTGTTTTATAAAAAAATAAGTCTTCCTTTCCTCAAACTTATTCATTTGGTTACAATTTTAAAATGTTTTGTTAAAAAAATTTCGGCTGGGATTTGTAATCAGTAGACCTGGTTTCGAATCCCAGGGGAGCTAAAAAAAATATTTTTTGAACAGAAGACTTTAACTAATTTTTTTTATGCTAGTAAATCAAAAGCCGTAATACCAGCGACGAAAATATTAGATTAAGCTATATGAAACCCGATATTATTAAATTTAGCATAATAATGTAAATTGTGACGGAAACATGCATTTCGAATGTAGTACATTGCATAATGGAACAATATCTCTATTATATACGTTAAATCACAATAAACACCAGAGCTCACATTTTCTCTTGAATATTCATGAGTCTATTTCCACGTTGTCCTATTTTAGTTGGGTTGTGTTGCCATAACGATCCTTCCTATAAAATAATGTGAGGGTCGAAAAACTATTTATAACATTCTTCAGGCATAATATTTTCAATTAAAAATTTGCAATTAAATTATATTTATGAAGTTTAAATTTATTTAACTATTGTTTAATGCTAAATAATATTAATAATTATAAATTGTAATAAGTTATTATAATTTTAAAGATGAAGGTTAATAGTTTTGATTAACTTGAAATTCTGGATTAATTTTAAATTAATCATACAATAATGAAAACAATATATTTTTAAAATAAGTTAAATTAAACTTTTATATTTCTAATCTAATTATAGAAACAATATTATCTTCCCTGTTAAAAATGGCAATATAATTATATTTATTAAAACTATTTTTATTGTCTACAATTCTAGAAATTATATTGCTAAAAACTTGAATAAAAAATTTAAAATTTAAAAATATATTAAAATTATAACTTAATTGAAGAATAAATAATTATTATCTTATCTCCTTATATTTTTGGATACAAAATAAAAAAAAAATTATATTAGGTACAATTTAAAGTTAAGTTTTTTTTTGCTCAAAAGTCTACCATTATATTTTCATTTTGGAATTATTCTCGTTTAGTTAAAAATTCTACTGTTTGCTTGAAAATGTAACTATTTTGTTGAAAATTTGTTTTATTTTCGGATGGAAATTAATTTTTTAATTAAAATTTAACTATTTCATTTTTGGTTGCAATTTTATCCTTTTTACTTTAAAATTCTTCTTTTCAATTGAAAATTCAAGTACTTGGTCAAAAATTTCATGTAATACATTAATAATTCATATTTGTTAATAGAAAATTAATCTTTTGCTTACAAAATTCACCTTTTGGTTGAAAGTTCGATCCTATGGTTGAAGATTGAAATATTTTTCTATTTAAAAAATGTATTTTTGATATTGTTGAAAAATTATCATTTTAGTGGAAAATTCATATTTACGTGTCGAAGATTGAACTAATTTGTAGAAAATTCGTCTTTTTGGTTTTAAAATTCAACAATTTAATAGAAAATTAAATTATTTGGTTGACAAGTAAAATATTTTGTTGAAATGAAACTTTTTTTCTGAAAATTTATATTTTGGGCTGAAAATTTAACTGTTTTGTAGAAAATAAACTTTCGGTTTACAAATTAAAAAATTGAGGAAAAATTATGCTCTTATATTGAAAATATAATTTTTTATGAAAATTGATTTTGAAGTTAAATTACCTTTAAAAAATTTTTTTTTTCTTGTTGAAGATTACTTCCAGACGAAAGTTAATATTTTAGTGTCGAAAATTCAACTATTCTGTAAAAAAATAAAATAGTTTGTTAAAAGTGATATTTTTTGTTAAAAATTAATATTTTTGTTAAAAATTAAACCACTTGATTTAAGGTTAAATTACTTTTTTTCTTTAATCATTTTTTTCTTGTTGAAGATTAATTGCAGTCAAAAGTCCATTTCTTTTGTAGAAAATTCGTATTTTTGGCTTGTTAATTCAACAATTTGAAAGAAAATTATACTATTTGTTTGTAATATATCTTTTGTTTTTAAAATTTGTATTTTGGGGTGACGTATTTTTTTGTGGTAAGCGTTCATAATTTTAGTAGAAAATTCAACTGTTTTGTAGAAAAATCGTTTTTTCGGTTTAAAAATTGAACAGTGGATAAGAAAATTAAACTATTTCTTTGAAAATTAACTTTTTTGTTTAAAATTTATATTTTTGGTAGATAATTCAACTATTTGGTTTTAAGTTTTAAGTTGAAATTTCATATTTTATTATCGAAAATTTAACTGTTTTATAAAAAAATAAACTATTTGGTTAAAAATGATCTTTTTTGTTGAAAAGTCATATTTTTTTTTGAAAATTGAATTGCTTTGTAGAAAATTTGTATTTTCGATTTACTATCCCCACAATTTAGTAGAAAATTAAAGCATTTGAGAATGAAATTTTTTATTGAAAATTGAACTACTAATTCACAAGTTAAATTACTTTTTAAACAAAGAATTTTTTTTTGTTAAATGTTAATTTCAGTCGAAAATTCATCTGTTTTGTAGACATTTTTTTATTTTTAGCTTGTAAATTCAACTAATTGGTCCAAATAAATATTTTATTGATGAAAATTAAAATTTTATGCTAACAAATTAACTTCTTGGTTAAAAGTAAAACTAAATTTCAAAAAATGCTTTTTTTATTGAAGATTCATAATTTTAATAGAAAATTCAACTGTTTAGTAGAAGAATCATTTTTTTCAATTACAAAATTTAACAATTTATTAGAAAGTTAACTTTTAATTTGAAAATTTAACTATTTCGTAGTAAAATAAAATATTTGGTTGGAAAGTAACTTTTTTGTTGAAAGTTGATATTTCTGGTTAAAAATTCAACTGTTTGGTTTAAAGTGGGACTACTTTCCAAAAAATGAATTTTTTGATACTGAAGATTCATCAATTTAGTAGAAAATTCATATTTGCGGGTCTAAAATTCAACTTTTTTGTGAAAACTTTGTCTTTTCGGTTTGAAAATTCAACTACTTAGTCGAAAATTAAACTATTTGGGTAAAAATTAATTTTTTGTTGAAAATTCATATTTTTGATGGAAAATTGACCTACTTGGTTTATCTTTTTGAAACAGACTATTTTCTTCTTGTTGAAGATAATTTTAGTCAAAAATTTAACTGTTTCGTGGAAAATTTGCCTTTTCGGTTTAAAAATACACCAATTCGGTAGAAGATTAAACTATTTGGTTGAAAATTAGCTTTTTTGCTAAAAAATCATATTTTAGGTTGAAAATTCAACTATTTGGTTTAAAATTAAATTAATTTTTTTTAAATAATTTTTTTCTTGGTGAAGATCAATTTCAGTCGAAAATTCATATTTCAGTGTCTAAACTTCATCTGTTTTGTTGAAAATTTGTATAATTTAGCTTGTAAATTCAACATTTCAGTAAAAATTCAACTATTTGGTTCAAATAAATTTTTGATTGAAAATTAAACTGCTTTGTTGAGAGTGGAAATACTTAAAAAAAAAAGATTTTTCAAGGTGAATAATCATCATTTTAGAAAAACGTTTATATTTTCGTTTTGAAAATTCAACTTCTTTGTAGAAAATTCGTCTTTTTGGCTTAATTCGACTTTTTAGCTTCAGTTTTGAGCAGTTTTGTTGAAAATGATTATAATTTGTTGAAAATTCGTGTTTTTTGGAAAATCCTAAATAAAAAATAATTGGTTAATCTGAAAATGAATCCTTTCTGTTGAAAATTTAAGTATTTGGTTAAAAATTAATCTTTCTAGAGATTCACCTGCGTGGTTAAAAATTTTAAGAAAAAAAATTAATCTTTTTATTTAAGAATTTTACAATTTGATTTCAAAAACCTATTTTTTTCTGACTTCAACTGCTGAAAAGGGTAATTTGTCAATCAAATGATTTTCTAATTTCAGTTATAATTAAAAAAATATATTTTTTAGTTGAAAATTTATTTAATTGGTTTAAAATTTATCTTTCTTTTTTAAAAATTCATCTATTTGGTTAAAGGTTCGACTATTTTAGTTAAAAATTTGTTTTTCGTTTAATTCGACTGGTAGAAAATTCATCTATTTTGATAAAGTCATCTTCTTTGACGAAAATTGAACGGTTTTTAAATATTCGTTTTTCTAGCTAGAAAATTGAAATATTTCGTTGAAATTTCAACTATTTTTTTGAAAATTTATCCCCTTTGGTGAAAAAACTTTTTTGGTTAAAAATTCAACTATCGACCTCTGAAATTAAATTTAATAAAACATTAAAATATTCCTTTTATATAGTTTGTCTTGCTTAATATAATTTTTATTATAAGTAAATAAAATAGAATATATATTTTCATTTCTAAAAGCATCTCGATATCGTTAATATTTTTTTTAAATTATAAAAATCAGTAACCTAATTTTCTCGTAAGACTTTTTTAGATTCTATCTTGCATTTATATATTTTTTTCTTCTCTCTGAAGGTACTTCAGTGCCTTTAAATTCGATTCTAAATATGAGGTCATATTTTTATTTGGCCCTGATCAGATTTTCGTAAGACTTTTTTTTACCAACTTGCCAATTAGCAAACTCAAGATGTGACGCAAGGGATTTCCCCACCATATTTCCCGGAATAAATTGTCCTCCAATTATTTTCCTTACTTTTCTCCGATTGCTGATTCTAACTTTTTTAATAATTATTTTATGACATTCTGCAATACATAATGCTTATTTAAAGATAATTAATATAAAATAAAATTATATTCAGATTTTATTCATATATACTTTTTAAATAAATAATGTTATTTCAGACTTCAGAAACCAAAATTTTCTTCGAACAAGGGAAATAGGGCGATTTTTCACGAAAATAGGTAATTCGATTTTTATTAATAAAATTAATGTAAATATTCGTTAAAAATGCAATATATTTTTAATTAAATAGTTGAAGTTTTAACCAACAAAATTACGTGCCAACTAATTAGTTGCATTAACATCAAACAGTTTAACTTTCCAGCCAAAGAGACGAATTTAAAAAAAGTTTAATTTAAAAATGTTAACAAAATAGTTTAATTTTTAACCTATAAGGATGAATTTTAAAACCAAAAAGATTAATTGGAAAGAAGAAATTTGAGTTTTCAATTAAAAATAATTTTTCAGTCAATAAAGAAAAAATTTCAACCAAAATGTTGGATGTTATAGAAAAATAGATGGAAATTTCTACACAACATTTAAATTTTCATCTTGAAAATAAGAATTTTTAACAAAAAAGGGAATTTTCAACCAAGATAAATAAATTTTTAATTTTTTGACCAGTAATATGCAAAATTTAACATTAGTAATTTATTAATTAATTATCCTGGTCGAGAAAATAACATCAATACTCTAAATTTTAATGAAACAGTTGAATTGAAACAAAAAATTAATTTTTTTTAGAATAGTTGAATTTTGATTATTGAAGGATGAATTTTTAAATAAAAAATAAAAAAAAACTTGCAAGAAAAGAGTTGACTTTTTGATAAAAGAGTTGAATTTTCCGCTAAAGAAAATTTTTTATTAATATGATTAATATTATAATAATATTATTAATATTGAAAAAACCGAACTTTTAACTGAATATGTTTGAATTTTCTACTAAGAAAAATTTTTCATTAATTTAAGAAAAAAATTTAACAAATTTAACATTTTCTACAAAACAGTTAAATCACCATCTCTAAAATATAAATCTTCAAGCCTAAAACACAATTTTCTTCAAAGTAGTTGAATTTGAAACCTGGAGTTGTGAATTTACAACAATAAAATTAATTTTTAACCAAGATAAATGAATTTTTTATCAAATAATTCAAACTACAAAAATTAGTTTGTAACTAGTTTAATTTTGTGTCTACAAAGATAATTTTTCATATCCAAAAGACAAATTTTAAATAAAAGAGTTAAATTTTAAACAAAATAGTTTAATTTGACACACAAACATTTTTTCAATAATGTTAAAAAAAATTCAAATTTTTTTTGAATTTCCAAGCCGAATAGATTAAATTTTCAACAAAACAGTTAAATTTTCATCCCCAAAACATAAATTTTCAACAACAAAATTAAATATCGACCAAGATGGATACATTTTTAATCAAATAGTTAAAATTGAAAAATTGAATTTTCAACTGAATGTATTTGAATTTTGAATCTACAAAGAAGAATTTTTTAAATTTTCGAGAAAAGTGTTGAATTTTCAATAAAATAGTTTAATTTTTCACAAACAAAAATTCTTCATCTATGAAAAAAAATTTGTTGTTTTAATTGTTGAATTTTCGAGCCGAATTGATTAGATTTTCTACAAAAAAGTTTAATTTTCAACTCCAAAATATGAATTTTCAATAACAAAATTAAATTTCGACCAAGATGAATAAGTTTTCAATGAAATAGTTGAAGTTGAAAAGAAAATCGATTTTTTAACTACATAGTTGAATATCGAATCTACAAAGATAAGTTTTTAAATCCAAAATACGAATGTTCAAGAAAAGAATTGCATTTTGGATAAAAGAGTTTAAGCCAAAAAAGATTTTTGATTAATATAAGAAAAAAATTGCAACAATTTGTTGAAGTTTCGAGCCAAATGAATTGTTCTACAAAACTGTTCATTTTTGAACACGAATATGTGAATTTTCAACAACAAAATTAATGATGACCAATGATAAATGAATTTTTAATCAAATAGTTGAAATTAAAAAAATATATAATTTTTAACTGATTAATTGAATTTTTTAATCCGGAAGATGTATTTTCAAGAAAAAAGTTTAATTTTATGTCAAAAAAGATTTTTTATTGGTATAAGAAAAAATTAAAACAAATTGTTTAATTTTAAAGCAAAGTAGATGCAATTTTCTACAAATCACTTAAATTTTCATGGTCAAAATGTGAATTTTTAAGGACTAAATTAATTTTTAACCAAGATAAAGGAATTTTTCATCAAATGGTTGAAATATAAAAAATTGAATAATTAACTGAAGAGTTGAATTTTTAATAAAAGAGTTTAATTTACCACTTATCTGAACGTATTATAATTTCCGAACAGAAGTTAAATATTCATTGATAAAATTGTAATAAACATTCACATATTACATCATGTTTTCTCGCTCTTTATTACCCCAGTTTCCCCATCACGTAATTCTCACTTATAACCACGTTACGTAATATGTGAACGTACCCTAATTAGGTAATAGCAAATTAGTGAGGTGCTTGCTTCACTGATTCAATTAGTGACTGATTAAGATAGTGATGTGAATCGTTTCTGATATAATCACGCGAATCTCTCGGCTGAAAAATTTTGTATCGAAGTAGAAGGCACTCTTCTAAAACCTGTAACTATTACGCCTTATTCCGCAATAGGATGAAAGGAATCTGTCTTATCATCAGAAAATAACATAATTTCTTAAAGTCCTTTCAGACTAGATGGAGTAGTGAATTACAATTTTTTTAAATTAAGTTTTTTCTGCAAAAAACTCCTTTTGATCCGCTGGGAATCGAACCACGGAACTTCCGATTGCCGGTCGGGTGCTTTCCCCTTAAGCTAGTGGGGAATTCGAGAGAAGAATCCTTTTTCAGAAATACACGCATTATCATTCTAGGTTTCAGAAGTACAATTTTTCAAGGGATCTGTATTATCATCAGAGAATATCAGAATTTCTTAACGTTCTTACAGACTAGATTAAGTAATGAATCAAAAAAATGTTAGGTTACATTTTTGCTAAAAAAAGATTTTCTTCTTCGCTCCGGTGGGAATCGAACCACAGAACAGCCGATTGCCAGTTAAATGTCAAATTTTTCAAGGAATCTGTATTATCATAAGAGAATAACAGAAATTCTTAACGTCTTTTCTGGCAAATTAAAAATTTGTTTTAATGAATTTTTTCCTGAAAAAATATCTTCTCCTTCGTTCAGCTGGGAATCGAACTATAAATATTTCTATTGCCAGTTGGGTGTTTTTACCTTAAGCTACGAGAGAGATCGAAACAAGAATCCTTTTTCCGAAATGTACGCATTATTTTGCCAGGTGTTACGCATTTAAAATTTTCAAGGAATCTGTATTATCATCAGAGAATAACGGAATTTCTTAACGTCTTTACAGACTAGATAAAGCAATTAATTAAAACTTTTTAATGTTAAGTCTCTTCTGAAAAAAGATCTCCGTCCGCTTTCTACTCTATTCATTGCAGTTTTAGTGCTTTTTCAATTCCTTTTCAATTTTTTGAAGTTTTATGAATTGCATCGAAATTTGCCCATTTCCTTGAAATTTCTTTAAATTTACTGAAATTAAAAAAATTTAATTCACTAAAATGCTGTTATATTTGCCCTGAATTCTGATCACTTCCCTTTTTATATATTTAATTAAAGTTTTTTATTTTTTCAATTTTGTTCGATTCTATTCTTTCTAATTCTTCTGTATTTCTTTCAAGTCTTTTGAATGCCTTTAAATTGTTGTAAAATTGATAATTTCCTGAATTTTGTTGATTTTTTTAAATTTCACTTCATGCCTCAATTCAATGAATTCTTTAAAAGTTTTTTTTAATTTGCCTTGAATTGTTATGAAATTCGTTGAATTATTCTCATTTATCTTAAATCTCTATAAATTCAATCGAATTAAAAATTCAGTGTATTCAATTTTTTTTAAATATTGTTAAAGTTTCTTCAATAGTATTTTTTTCACTTACATTTCACTAAATTCGGTGGGAATTTTTGTTTTGAAATTTTTTTTGAATTAAATCCTTTCAAATTTTTACGAATGCCTTTGAAGTCTCTTGAATTCCCTTAAATTCTCTTAACTCCTTTTCAATTATACTGCAATCTGTGAAATATTTTGTATAAAATTTTTTTTTTCGAACAAATTTGTAATTCACTCTGAATTCTTATCGATGTATCCTGAATTTCTATAAAAAATTGAATTTCTTAGGAGTGTTTTTTTTTAATCACGCTAAATTATTTTAAATTCACTTAATTCTACTCAATTAAATAGATTAATTTTTTTTAAAGAATTAAGCCTGAAATCTGTTAGACTCACCTTGAATTTGCGATTTTTTAAAAAGTCACCTTGAATTTTATAAATTTCATTGGCTTCTTTTCATTTACCTTAAATTTCTTTAAATTCACTAAAATATTATTTAAATAATCGGGTTTATTTGGTATTTTTTAGATTTCTTATCATTCGCCTAGAATTGCCCTATTGCCAGTGCCGGATCATGGGGAGGGCTTGGTGGTGCTGAAGCACCGGGCCCCACGCTAGTGGGGGCCCCCTTCTCCCCAAGAAAAACATATAATATACAGTAAAATAACCCGCTTATAAACAAAAATAATAAAGTCCTAAAAAAATTTTAGTAAAATTTTTTCAATTAAATTTTTGAATTTTTTTATCATGAACTAATTTTAAATGAAAGTAAAATGTTAAGTCCAGCCGCCTTAAAGGGGCCCCAACGTTATTTTAGCTCCGGGCCCCGAAAGGTCTTAATCCGCCCATGCCTATTGCGCATGCTATGCATAAAGCTTTTTATTTGGTTTTTTTAGATTTCTTATAATTCGCCTAGAATTGCCCTATTGCGCATGCTATGCATAAAGCTCGTGATTGGTTGCTGTTCGCGCGCTTATTTGAAATGTTGAAAAATACCATTTTTGTATTTATAACTTCTAACTGAAAACAATTATACTTTAACTTGTCCAAGTAATACGTGAATGGTTTTTATTATATGCTGAGCACTAGGTTAAAAAATAAAATGAGTATTTAGTAAATAAAAAATATAATGTTATTTAAAGTAATCTGGTTTTATATTGTTAATGATTGTTACTAATTTTTGAATTAAAAATGTTTGTCTCAGAGTAAAATTAATATACAAATTCTATTACGGGATGAATGGAACATCCCGAAAAATAAAATTCGTGAATAAGAAAAATTCCGGATAATGCGATTTTCGAATTGGAAAATTCCCGAATAGTTTATAATAATATTGATTTGAAAAATGCCAAATAATAAAATCTCCGACAGAAAATTGCTAAATTATAAAATACCTAAACTAGAAAATTCGCAAAATATAACATTTCCGAAATCAAATCATTCAACAATTTTCTGTTTAATAATATTTATTGATTAAAAATACATAATTCCTCCCATTAACACATTAACGACCAAAAACTACCATTTTTATTTAAAAATTTTGATATTAAAAAAATAATTTTTCAATATTCAAATGTTCGAAAATTATTGTTTGAATTTAAAATAACATTTCGTAACAAATAACAATTTCGTCTTTATGAGATTTTCTGCGATTGAAAATTATTCAATCTATCGACGTCGCCTATTTCAAAGCTATTTTTATTTTCCTTATTATTTAAAGGAATATTTGAAGTCACGTGATTTCTCCGTTTGAGTGTGTGATGATAGCCTTGTCGCTTGAGAAAAACAGTGTGCGAGCAGCAATGGATCGCAACAGATCGTAGTCCGATATTTTCGGACCAGTAAAGTGATTAACTGAATAAAGACGTTAATTATTACATCTTACAAAAATGTCTATATAAACGAGTGAGTGAGTGATCTGTGTGGTTCTAAGAAATTGTCTTAGTCTGCCAAGTATTCTATACTTAAAATAAAACTTGAACTAATTATTATTTCTAACGATTCTTCTCTGTCTATTTCTGATCTGGCGAAATTAATATTTATACACATAAACATTAAACAAAATGGTCCTTCGAGCCGGATTCAAGATCGTGAAAAAAACATCAAAAAATATAAAATTGGTATAGAAAAGATCAAAGTGAGAAATTTTATTAAGTGAAAGCACGGGAACTAGGTGGGAAATATGACGGCTTGAGGTCACATAGCAAGAATAAGATGGTGACAACATCTTCGCATGTACTGTAAGGCAGTCGTCCTTCTCCAAACAGTCTGTACTGTACTCTTTCATGCTGGATCGGTTTTTCATCATTCTTCACTTGAAGGAAGAAATAACAGAATTGCCAGCTGATATTTGGATGATTTTCAACACACTTAATTTTAGACTTCATCGATTTTTAATCTTCTCCAGTGGTAAGATGACAACTTTAATTTACACATGATGAGAGAAGCTCGTTATGGCAAACTAAATAATAATAATTCAGACCTTTTCAATTTTATCAGAATTATCAGCAATTGTCAATTTGAATTGCTTCTTTTGTTAGAATGGATCCATTATTCTCTGAGTTATCAGAGATTTCTCAGGCGATTCTACGCACTGAAACCAATTTTAAGAAAATTGGAAAAGCCAATCTAACAGTGGCTACTGTCAAATCCCGGATAGAACTTTTTGACTAACGCTGGAAGTGTTGTGAAATCCTCCATCTGGAGATTAAAGCTGGAACTACGTCGGCTGAGTGTGAGAAATTGGAATATTTCCAATCATAACTTCCTCAGATCACTTTACCGGAGTTTTCAGGAGACTACGAGGATTGGGAGAATTTCCGCGATTTATTTAATGCTTTGATAAATCAAAACGATTCCTGGTTAAATGTAACAAGATTACACTATTTGAAATTGTCCTTAAAGGGCGAAGCTGATGGTTTTTTAAGACATGTTTCGATAACTGATGCTAACTTTATATTCACTTGGGAGTCGCTAAAGATCAGATTTGACAACAAGAGAACTTTAATATCAAGTCATTTACAAGCCTTTATCAATCTACCTAATGTGCCGAATAATATTCTGAAAGACTTAAAAAACTTACGCGATAAAACAAATGATTCATTGGCGGCTTTCAAAAATCTTAAACACTTAACAGAACATTGGAGTGATTTACTGGTTTTTATAATGGTTAAAAAGTTTGATATTGGTACTCTCAAGGAATGGGAGATACATATTGATTCTAGCACTGATTATCCTACTTATCAACAACTTGACTCATTTTTGGAGATTCGCATACGTATTTCGGAGGCTATTAAAGCTTCAAAACAGGTTTTGAGTTCTCAAGAAAAGAGTAGGACGTCAAAACAATCGGGAGTTAGGAGACACAGTGCAACTTCTAGCTCAAAGTGTCTCCTTTGTAAGGATAATCACTCTTTATTTAAATGCAACTAATTCAAAGCTCTGTCTGAGGACAGGCATAGGGAAGTTGCTACAAATAATCATTGTTGTTATAATTATCTCACGTCTGGACAGCAACCTCATAAGTGTGTTAGTAAATTCAAATGTTACAAGTGCGGTAGGAGACATAATTCCCTGTTGCATTCCGATGATTATAATTCAAATCCTACCTTATAACCAACTAAATCTGCATCGGTTACTTTTCAATTGGCAGTGTCAGGTTCTCTCGCGTCACAATCAAATGATCCCGGAAATTGCACCGTAAAGGTGGGGGTGAATCATATAGCGCTTAAAGAAGCAGACGATAAAGTTCCGTTTCATTTTCTGAATAATCATCCAAATTTATCGCGCTCAACGTCACTCGCTGCGGCTGTTATTTCCTTTCAAGCTGAAAATGGAAGAAGTCACAGATCTAGAGTTTTGCTGGACCAAGGATCTGAATGTTGTTTTATTACCGAGAGAGCAATGTAAATATTAAGTCCACACTACAAAAAGTTTAAAGCAGTAGTATATGGGGTTGGAGGAGTTAATATTGGTTCTTCAAGAAAGTTAGCAGAATTTAATTTAATTCCTACACAAAAGAACTGCCCTAAAGTCCACATCCAAGCTTTAATATTATTACATCTTACATCATATACTCCTCCTGTAAGATCTAACGTGGGGAATGAAGATCAATTAGAGGAGTTAGGGTTAGCAGATCCAAATTCCTTTAGCTTCCATTAAGTTGATTTGATTTTAGAAGCCGATAAATATGGCTCACGTTTACTTCACGGTCTCGAACAGGGTATATTGGGTGGTTCTCTTACTGCGCCAAGTACCGTTTTTGGTGGGATTTTATCTGGGCCGGTTTCAGTCACAAATAAAATAGAAATTAACATTCCAGTTACAGCATATCAGGCTATTTCAGCAGAAGTCTTGCATGAAGACTTAACCTGGGTTTGGGAGATGGAGGAAGTTCCCTTAAAAATACTTTGACAGCTGACGAAATGTTTTGTGATACGTTGTGATACGCTCACCTTTCAAAAACGGTTCTCCCATAATAATAGTTGCATCCCTGAAGAGAGCTAAGATCGTTTTGAATTAAGTGATTCGTCGTTTATCGGAGAAATTGGAATTATTGTTACAATACTCCAGTTTCTTATCAGAATATGAAAGCCGTGGATACATGGAACTTCTTCAAGAGAAGCAATTGGATAGTTTTCCGCGAACTGTGTATTTGCCTCATCACCCTATCTTAAGAGAAAGTAGTTTCACTACTAAGTTAAGGGTTCTTTTCATCGCTTCCAGTTTAACTTCCAATAATTCTTCCTTGAATTCTCACCTTCACATCGGTCCCAAGATTCTCAATGATTTGTTTTCAATCATTATGAATTGGAGATCACATCTCTTTGTTTATATGGCTGACATTGAAAAAATGTGTAAAAAAATTATAGTTGACCCTCGGGATTGCGACTATCAAAGAATCGTCTGGATTTCTCCTGATAAAAGGTTCGTCGCCCATAGACTTTTAACCGTTACTTACGGTACTGCCTGTGCTCCTTATTTGGCTAAGAATGTGGTTAAGCAGTTAGCTTATGATGAAGAAAATAGATTTCCTTTAGCCGAAACTATATTAGAAAATAATATTTACGTCGATGATGTTTTGTTTGGTGCAAATAGTCATATTGAGGCTCAACAGGCACGAGCTCAAGTAACACTGTTATTAGAAGCTGGCGGTTTCCATTTGCGAAAATGCGCCGCAAATGAACCCGAACTATTGGAAGATTGTCCCTCAGGAGAACACGAACGTGCTATCGAATTTCCGTTAGCGGAGGATGCTCAGCTGGAGGTTCTAAGTTGATTTTGGGATCCTAAGTCCGGTTCGTTCTTTTTTAAAGTGACTACTTCTTTAGTCGAAAATCCAACAAAATGGTTTGTTCTTTCATCAATAGCTAAGTTGTATGATCCTATGGGTTGGATAACTTTAGTCATAATAGTAGAAAACATTTTAATGCAAGAACTTCGGCTGAGTAAACTCGACTGGAACGACAGACTACCTAATGATCTTAAAATTCAATGGTTAAATTATCATGGTTCTCTGGAAAAATTAGAAGCACTTAAAGTCCCCAGATGGACACGACAACTACAGACAAACTCTGAATTCGAGCTTCATGGATTTCCTGACGCTTTGTCAAAAGCTTATTCAGCTTCCGTTTACATTAGAATTCTAAGTGAAGATTTAAAACAGGCTTATGTGTGCCTACTAATGGCTAAATCTAATGTAGCTCCTGTTAAATATGTATCAATTCCTCGTTTGGAGTTGTGTGGAGCTACGTTGCTAACTAAGACACTTAGGTATGTCATGGAAACTAGGTCATTGGATAAAATATCTGTTTACTGTCACACTGATTCCGTAACAGTTTTGACTTAACTAGGACAAAATCATTCCAATTAGCCTGTGTTTATTGCTAATAGAGTTTCCTTAATTCATGAGATAGTACCTACCGCGAAATGGCGATACATTTCTACTAAAGATGATCCAGTCGACTGCGCTATACGGGCATTCACGCCCGAAGAATTGAAAAGGAACTCCTCATGGTGGCAAGGTCCACCTTGGTTAACTTTGCATTCCTCAAAAAAACCCGAATATCGCCACGCAGCCCCCGCGCAATCAAATTTAGAACAGAGGCCACTAGAGAGTCATAATGTTTTGAGTGTGATCAAAAGTCCATTTAACTTGATGCTTAAATTCTTCTCTTGGCCAAGATTGCTTCGTGTAACTGCCTATTGCAAAAGGCTTATTGATGCCTTTGTGTTCAAACACTCAAAACTTAATAAGCCCAAACCTAAATTTTCAACCATGTCTCTAATGCGATTGAAATCCAACAAGCTGTTATATTTTGGATTCAAATTGTCCAGACAAATTCCTTTTCTAATGAGATAAAAGCTTTGAACGAAGAAGATAGGGTGGTTCCAAAGTACTCGCTATTAAAAAGTTTGAATCCATTTTTGGATTCCAACAATCTCTTAAGGTTAAGTGGAAGACTACGGCATGCTCCTATTAGTTTTGATGAGAAGCATCCTATCATTTTGTCGCGTCACCACATAAGTGAGCTTATCGCCACGGATGCTCACCTTCGATCTTTACACGGTGGTCAGCAATTAACTTTATATACGCTCAGACAGCGTTAATGGATTTTAGGAGCTCGCTCTTTGGTTAAACGACTGATCAAAGGTTGCCTGGAGTGCACACGTGAGAGATCGGCTTTGTCTCAACAATTTATGGGGGACTTACTTGAATTGAGAGTAACCTCAAATCGTCCATTCACACATTCTGGTGTGGACTATGCAGGCCCATTTAATGTTCGCTTTGCTTCCGGTCGTGGCAGAAAGAGTTACAAAACTTACGTCGCGCTTTTCGTCTGTTGTTGCATGCGAGCTCTACATTTAGAACTCGCTTCTGATCATTCATCTGCCGCTTTTCTCGCCGGCTTTCAGCGATTTTCTTAAAGGCGAGGAAGGCTGGAGTTAAGAGTTTTAAACACCATTTGAAAAGAATTGAAGGTACACATACTCTTACATACGAAGAGTTTTATACCCTTCTTACTGGTATAGAAGCTTGCCTCAATTCTCGTCCTATTGCCTCTCTTTCAAATGATCCTAAAGACTTTTCCTATCTTACACCTGGACATTTTCTGATTGGAGCCCCTTTGATAAGCATTCCAGAACCCTCATTGGAATTTACTTCGGAAAATCGATTAAATCGATGGCAGTTTGAACAAAAAATTTGAGATATTTACTGGAGAAGATGGGCTGTTGATTATTTACAATATTTACAAAAACGCCACAAACGGTTCAACAAAGAGCTAAATCTTGTGATCGGTGATATCGTTTATTTGAAACATGATTCGTTGCCGCCTTAGTTAAATGCTACAAGGGAATGGACGATTTAGTACGTTTTGTTCGCGTAAAAACTGCCAGTTCGGAATACGAACGTCCGATTACTCAGATTTGTCTGTTACCAGTAAGAGCGAAAGAAATGAGGGAAATCTGAACAACTATTATTAATTAGATTTATAAGAAATTATTCTGTAAACTTAGCGGATTATGGCGGGCCGCTAAGACTATTAAATTTTTGTTACATTTATACTGTTTCTTCACGGCGGGCGGCATTTGCGTTGTTGCCAAATACTCGATTAAGCACTTATTGTTTTTTCTTTTCATCGTGCAGTTACCACTCACGAGGCGGGCGGTATGTTTAAAGTTGTGATGTTTCGTCTTTATGAGATTTTCTGAGATTGGAAATTATTCAATTTATCGACATCGCCTATTTTACAGTTATTTTTATTTTCCTTATTATTTAAAGGAATATTTTGAGTCACGTGATTTCTACGTTTGAGTGTGTGAGAAAAACACGCTTGAAAAAACTGTGTGCGAGCAGCAGTGAATCCCGACAGATCGTAGTCCGATCTTTTCGGATCAGTAAAGTGATTAACTGAATAAATACATTAATTATTACATCTTACAAAAATGTCTATATAAACGAGTGAGTGAGAAATCTGTGTGGTTCTAAAAAATTGTCTTAGTCTGACAAGGATTCTTTTCTAATTTGAATTTGTATTTCTCGATACGTAAATGTTAAGCATTTCAAAAAATACCTGGAATAACATTTTTCTATCAATTTTAATTGATACAGAATATTTTAAATGCGAAAATTAGTAAAAATAAGTAAAAAAAAAATAAAACGATTACACTAACAGGCAATTTTGTATTGATAGAATAATCACTTTTTTAGCATAATATTCAGTATTTATTGAGAACCAACTGCGAACCACTTGAACCTGTAAGAATACGATCATTATTAATTATTATTAATAAATACAATGTTTTTTTTTATCGTTTTAAGTAAGGGCGCGAACGGCCACTAATGGAAACCAGCGGCAAATTCAAAATAAATGTAAGCTTATACTTGAAGGGGGTTTTCACAAAATCATGTTGGTACCTTTTTTTAACTTATGCGATTGGCCCCGAAAATCTCTAAAATTCTATCGCATATATTTTAAAGAAAAATTTAAATTTTAAATATTTAAAACCTATTGGATTTTATTTTTCAGGTTGAGCAGATCACTGCCGAGTACAAGGCTTTGGCTCTTCAGTACCATCCTGATAAAAATGAAGGCAACAAGGAAGCGGAGGCAAAATTCCAGATGCTTAAAGTAAATAGTTAAAAACTTATTTATACTCTTGAGAAAAGTTATTTGCGTTTTAAAAAGTTCAACGCAGCTCGACCTTATATTCCAATAAAAATATTGTTTTAAGTCTACCTAAAGTGAAATAAGTTCCTCAACTAACAAACTTTAAAGAAAGATTATGAAGAATAGAAGAAAACTTTGTTTTATCTTTCGGCGATTCTCTATAATGAGTTACCTAACTTTATAGTTTAATCTTTGTTTTCAAAAGTTTTTTAAAACATTTTTCAGACCTATATATATATATATATATATATATATATATATGAGTAAAAATAAAAAATTTGACGTATTTTCTTCAATAGTATTCTATTTGCAAGCTATGAAAAAAATCGATGTTGAAATGACGCCGTAACGACGTCATTTTGACTTATAAAATACTTTAAAGTCAAAAAGATGTGAAAGTTCATTTTCACAAACAGAATTTTTATTATCAATATTTCAATAATTTATGTTTGATTCCATTTCCTATTACCTATTGAAAGTCCGTTTGTTTCTGAATGGAAATTCTATGATGTCTGTTACTTCATTTGAAGAATGAATTCCATGTTAAAACAACGTGGTGACAGCATTTCATAATTCATTCTCGAATAATGGTGATAGTTCTATTATCCAAAATAAATTAATATTCGTAACTGGTGAACGTGAATATAAATTTCTTCGAATTGCTGGAATATTAGCAAGTTCATAATTTTAAAATTCAAAGTGCCCGCCCAATTGCATTACGCATTCCTACTGCACAATGCGCATCAAAGTGACACTCTGTATGGCAGCAACTTTCGTGAACCTCCGCTTCGCTGCGTGCATTGTCGCTTGATAGTTTGCTTTTACATTTTTAAGAAAAAGAAGTGGTGATATGATGCCAGTGGGAAAAAATATTAAGGATGTCCTAGAGACGTTTTTGGGACATCCCTAAGACGTCTTTTATTTTGGTCATCCTAGCAGTGATCCCAGATCTGAAACGAGTTGTGGTCCAATACTATGACAGGGCTATGTCCGTGTGAATATAGTAGGAGACGCTGTAAATGACTGAGTTGCGCGCGCAACCCAATTTACCTCTTCTGAATTTGAAAACTCGAAGGTGCACGATTGCCGGTCGGAGCGTATATTTTGAGGTTATGTTATTTCATGTATAAAATATAAATTATATAAATATTAATACTATTGTATATATAAATATATACGTATATTAATGATGATAATATTATAATAGTCTTATTTATATCTTGATCCGCATTTGAAAGAAATTAAAGAAATTGGCGATTTCGGAATTCATCTCGTTTGGATAAAAACTCAATTATTTGATTGAAAAATTAATTATTTTGTTGAAAATGTAACTATTTTGTAAAAAAGACCTCTTTTCTATCAAAAGTTCAACTACTTTTTTTAAATTTTTATTTTTTTTTTATTTGAAGGTTCATCTCTTTCGTTGAAAATACATTTTTGAAACTGACAATGAATCAATACCATTTTTGGTTAAGAAATCATGTGTTTTGTTAAAAGGTCGTCTTTCTTTGTAGAAATTAAATTGTTTTATGGAAAATTTATATTTTTTGATTAAAAATTACATTTTTCGGTTGAATTATCAACTATAAATATTTTTTGGTTGTAAAGTCGTTCTGTTGTAAATGCAACTATATTTTTAAACATTTAAATCATAATTTTTGGGTAGAAATACTCTTTTTGTTTTTAAAATTAAATAATTTCCGTGAAATTTCATGTATTTTGTTGGAAATTGACCTTGTTTAACAGAAATTTAATCTTTTTGGTTGAAAATGTATCATTTTTGGTCAAAAATGCCATTGTTTGGTTAAAATATCAACTGTACATCTTCTTGGGCTTAAAAGTCGATTATTTCACTAAGAGTTGAACTTCTTTGTAAAAAAATACGTTTTTTAACAAAGTTTTTTAATTATGGTTAAAAATTGAACTATTTCGTTGAAAGTTTAACTCTTTCATTGAAAAATCATATTTACCGTTGAAAAAATTCAACTTTTTGTAGATAATTCGTCCTTTTCACTTTAAAATTAAATAATTTCTTTAAAAATTCATGTATTTCGTTTAAGATTTGTCTTTTTTCGTAGATCATCAATTTTCTTGGTCGAAAATTCATCTGATTGGTCGAAAATTTAACAACTTAGTTTAAAATTAATTTTTTCTGTTAAAAATTATTTATCTTTATCTGAAAATGTAACTATTACATGATTGATTAAAAATTAATCGTATATATTGGTTAAGTTGGAAAATCGTTTTTTTTATAGAACATTAATCTGCTTGGTCAAAAATTCACCTTTTCCCTTGAAAATTTAACAATTTTGTTGAAAATTCGTTTTTTTTCTTGTTCAATTCAATTTTGTAGCACAGTTTCTACCTGGAAATTGTACTATTCCATTTTTGATTGAAACTTTATCCTGTAAATTGTATTAGTTAAAACACCAATTATTTGATAGAAAATTAATTTATTTTGTTGAAAAGTAAACTTTTGGGTTGAAAATTGATTTATTGTGTCAATTAGATTTTTTTCCTAAAATTAAAAAAACTGCAAAATAAAAAAAATTGCCTTAAAATCGTCCTGATTCCTTTTTTAAAATTTTTAAAATCTTTTTAAATACTCACTAAAATTAATTTTTCAAACTAAAAAATCATTTTCAATTTTCTTAGCAATCACAACAATTTTTGTTATTCTTTTTAAATATTTTACAATTCTCAAAAGCTTTTTTTTAAATCTCCAAAAATTTACATCGTGTTTCCAATTATTTCAAATAATTTCAAGTTTTAAATTAATTTTGAATATTATTCTAAATTAAAATTGTAGCGTTCAAACTTAAAATTTTGCTCATTACAATTTTAACAATTCAAGGCTTTCTATTTCGAACCACTCTGTTCAAATTTGTATAGGTTTTAATGGTTGTTTATAATGGCTTGTCCCAGATCTGAATTATATTTTTTTTTCAAAAACTCTCTGATCCAATTCAGAAATACTCGTACATACAATTGCTTTGAAAAATTCCCTGTTTTAATTCAAAATTCAGGATGAAATTAGAAAATTCAAAATTTTAAATCTGAAAATGATTTTTTTGAGGTGGAAATCTTTTGATATTAAAATTTTTAAAACTGAAGCTTGACAAATTTTTAATTCAGAAATATTTCATTTAAACTCTCAATAATTCATACGTATGAAACACAAACTTTTAACTCCTTTTAATTTTACAATTTTCTTAATTAAATTATTTTAAAATACGAAATTACCATTTTTAAATTTTTATGACTTTAACATTTTAGAGATTTCTGGTTAAAGATACAAATTACGCTATTATTTTTAAGGTTCAAAATGATAATAATTCAAAAAAATTTCAGTTCGTTACATTAAAAATTGAACGAATAAATTAATTTTTCAACTAAAAACGTTTTAAAATAAAAGTTACATTGTTTTTATTTTAAGTTGTTCCAGATTAATATTTTTGCATTGTTATTTAGAGATAAAAATTTTAGTTTGCCAATTGAAAATGTTAGAAATTACCTTACTATCAAAATAATTGAATTTTCAACTAAAAAAAAAAGAGAATAAGAAATTTCCAACAAAATAATTACATTTTCAACTAAAATGATAAATCTTCAACAAAAAAAGTTTGAATTTTTAATTAAACACTGTTGAACTCATCCAAAAAGATATTAATTTTAAACAAGAGTTGACTTTTCCGTCAATAAGGATTCTTTTTAAATTGTTGATTTTCAAAGCCAAAAAGATGATTTTTTTACAAAACAGTGTAAACTTATTTTTAAACGGAATAGTTCAAGGACTTCTGGTTAAAAAATATAAAATTACTTTCAATGCTTTGAATTGAAGAATGAATAAATAAATTTTTTAATGTTAAAGACTGAATCATTTTGATCAATAAAAATGGATTAATTACAATTCTTTTTTACTTGGAAACTTTTTAAATTATAAATTGAATTCGTTTATTTTAAGTCGCTTTATATTATTAATTTTTAAATTTTTATTTATAAATCCATACTCAAAAGTCTTATTTACGAGTTGACAATTTTGAAAATCGAACGGTGTAACAAAACAGTTTCATTTTCAACTTAAAAAGAACGAAGTTTTAACCAAAAAGTTTACTTTTCAACAAAATAAATTAATTTTCTATCAAATAATTAGTGTTTTAACTAATACAATATATAGGATAAAGTTTCAACCAAAAATGGAATAGTACAATTTCCAGATAAAACCTGTGCTAAAAAATTGAATTTAACAAGAAAAAAAAAACAAATTTTCAACAAAATTGTTAAATTTTCAAGGGAAAAGGTGAATTTTTTACCAAGAAGATTAATGTTCTAAGAAAAAACGATTTTCCAATTTAACCAATATATACGATTAATTTTTAATCAATCATATAATAGTTACATTTTCATATAAAGATAAATAATATTTAACAAAAAAAAATTAATTTTAAACAAAGTTGTTAAATTTTCGACCAAGAAAATTGATGATCTACAAAAAAGACAAATCTTAAATAAAATACATGAACTTTCAATGAAATTATTAAATTTTACAAGCAAAAATAGTATTTCCACCTAAAAATTATGGTTTTAATTTTTAACAACATAGTTGCATTTACAACAGAACGACTTACAACCAAAAAATATTTATAGTTGATAATTCAACCGAAAAATGTAATTTATAATCGAAAAGTATAAATTTTCCATTAAACAATTTAATTTCTACAAAGAAAGACGACCTTTTAACAAAACAAATGATTTTTCAACCAAAAATGGTATTGATTCATTGTCAGTTTCAAAAATGTATTTTCAACGAAAGAGATGGACCTTCAAATAAAAAAAATAAAAATTTAAAAAAAGTAGTTGAACTCTTGATAGAAAAGAGGACTTTTTACAAAATAGTTACATTTTCAACAAAATAATTAATTTTTCAATCAAATAATTGAGTTTTTATCCTCACGAGATGAATTCCAAAATCGCCAATTTCTTTAATTTCTTTCAGATGCGGATCAATATATAAATAAGACTCTTATAATATTATCATTATTAATATACGTATATATTTATAAATATATAATAGTATTAATATTTGTATAATTTATATTTTATACATAAAATAACATAACCTCAAAATATACGCATATCAAGAGGCACGCGATCTATTCAAATCATGAGAATCGTCAGCATCGAAATCTGGAAATATTAAAATCCCAATCTCCTGAATTTATTTCAAAGCATTTAGCTGTTAGCAGATAGATATATAAATAGAATCGCCGAAGTGCTCCGACCAGTAATCGTGCACCTTCGAGTTTTCAAATTCAGAAGAGGAGAAATGGGTTGCGCGCGCAACTCAGTCATTTACAGCGTCTCCTACTATATTCACACGGACATAGCCCTGTCATAGTATTGGACCACAACTCGTTTCAGATCTGGGATCACTGCATCCTACGGATGCTCTTAAAACGTCTAATGCCAGTACGAATGAGGTTCCGAGGACGTCCATGTCTTTAAGATGTCTTTAGGTCATCTTTAGGACATTGGACGTCTTAGAGAAATTGATTGGCGTGACATAGGACGTCCTAGGAACATCCCAAGGACCTTCTTGGGATTTTCATAGTTTTGTGCCAACTGGGCTGTCTGGCGACCTTGACAATAATTTATTTAGTGTCGATGAGTCTAACGTAATATTTACTGTTGCCAAAGAAGCGTATTTACGGAAAAAATGAAAAACTACCTTCAGTTTGTAATTTCACTTTTAGTTTATGCGACATTACAGTTTGTTTAATAAAAGTACCAATGAGTTGTATATTTGTAGGTGATGGTAAGTCGCTACGACAGCCATCTCGACGTCGATTTGACAATTAAATTGACCTCGATTTCGACACCGAACCGACGTTCCATTCCTGACTGGGTAATGAAATGCATGAAATGAGATAAACATATTTTTAGAATCTTCTAACAGTGAATAACGTTATGGAGAAAAGAATTTTATTTTGAAATTTCCAATACTTTAAAAATAATAGCTTTTACTTTACGTCTATTTGGTCACATGAAAAGAGTCGCTACGTCAGTAAGATATAAAACTGAGCACTTATCAAGCCACTTTAGTCGCCATATTGCTTTTGAAAATTTTTAACAATCACCTTTTTGCGGCTGTTGCGGCTTTTTACTTGACACCTGATCCAGCTGATTGTCTCAACTAAGCTATTAATGTCTATAAACGAGAAATCGAAGATAAAAGCCCAATCCAGCGAAATCAAAGTTATAAACAAAGAATTTATTTGGAAAATATAAAAATCCCTAGAGAAAGTAGATTATTAGCTAAGAAGTGTTTTGTGTTTGGATGTTTTTCTAGGGAATACGTAAATAAAATGGCTAGATTCCCGAGAGAGTATTTCAATTTACGTTTTCGTAATTATTATTAATTATTATTTGATAATAATACATTTAAGACATTTAGAGACATTTATACATTGAAATGCATGTTTATAAACCATTTTCATTCAAAAAAAGATTCGCTTAATTCAGGTGGCTCGAATTTTCCCGCGAAGAATGACGTCACACAGATGTAGCCAATTAATGAGTTTGGTGAAATATGCCGCGAGCGGGTTCGATATTCAAACTTATTAAGAAAAAAATTATGTTTATTTTTCAATAAAAGTTCTTTCTTTTTGGAATATGTTAAAGAGCTACTAAAAAATCAAAATATCTTTTTATCTCATTACATGCAATATCCCCACCAAAGATTACTCCACCCTGAATATGATTAACCTGCATTATATAAGATTATCATTCAGTTTTCAAATAAAAAAGTTTATTTTTCTATAAAAAATTGAGTAGTAGAATTTTCAACCAATGGGCTGAATTTTCAACTAAAATTACAAATCTACAACTGGAATAGTTGAATTTCCATTTCAAAAATCAATTTTTGCCCAAAAAAAACTGAGTGTTGACAAAATACTAGAATTTTTAAAAAAGGAGATGAATTTTCAACTGAAATGAAGAATCTTCACTCCCCCAAAAAATTAATTTTCAACAAAATCGTTGAACTTTCTATAAAGTAATTTAATTTCGACGTGTCCGATTACAAATAGTTTACACCGAATCAAAAGTGGATTACTTCAGCGTATAAATAGATTTTTCCAAATTAATTGAATAACAATAAAACTTTCGCAATAAAACTTTCCGTTATAGAGGACAAGGTGGTCCAAGGGGGCGAGAAAGTGACGCTGTTAATTTAGCCGATCAACTCCTCAATAACGCAGGAGCGTATAAAAACAGCGGGCGGTATTATCGGCGGTTAATCGTGTTGTCTGCTTTAGTTATTTTCACTCAGTAGCTAAAATGTCGCAGGACATTCTCTTCAGTTCGCTCTCAGTCACTCAGTGTTTGGGTTATGCGTTGCGTAACCAGGCATTACGCGCGTGTCGAAGGAAAACAAGAGAAAGCATTTATCTTTCGAAGAGACATATAAGTTTTAGACGAAGTTAATTCAGGTGCCCCAAAACAGTCGATTTTACAGAATTTATTTTGTGATCGGGAAATTTCTAAATCTTTAGAAGAAAAATCTATCCAAGTTCGATTTTAACAACTTTGAAAATAGTAAATTTAATTGTTATCTTTTTCATTATGATACCATTCACTTTACAATGAGTTATTCAAAAATCTTTAAATTTAAAAAATTTCCATTTTAGATTTTTATTTTCAAGCTGATATTTTTAATTTCAAGAATTTCAAAATGCAGATTTGACGACTTGAACAATGAAACATTAAAATCGTGTGAAGA
This sequence comes from Belonocnema kinseyi, assembly GCF_010883055.1. Lineage (NCBI taxonomy): Eukaryota > Metazoa > Arthropoda > Insecta > Hymenoptera > Cynipidae > Belonocnema > Belonocnema kinseyi. The sequence continues at coordinate 5,198,648 of NC_046666.1, read as the reverse complement.
GGAAAGTTTTTGATACAAACATTTACCTTTTATCACTTTTCACATATTAAAATATTTAGAAGTTCTGAAAAAACTTCGAAAATAATTTTAAATTGGAAAAGTTTAAATGAACTTTTAGATTGATCAAGATTTTTTAATTAAATTCAAAAGTTTTTCAAGGATGTTTTAACTATTTAAAATGATAATAATTAAACTTCTAATTTACGAAGTGTTTAGTTAGAAAACTTTAATTTTACAATTTTCAATGTTTTTAGCTTAAAATTACTGAAAATAATAAAATTTTTACAATTTTAAAGTTCATTGACTGATTCTTTAATATAGAGCATTGACAATGATAACGTGGATTTATATTTATGGAATTGAATCTGAATCTCTGAACTCTGTAATTTAAAAAGGTAAAAATTCTAAATTTTGCTGTTTATCTGCAATTCATTTAAACTTGTTCAGTTGTAATATCTTAGTACCTTCCATTTTATACGTGTAAATTATTAAGCATTTAAGTGCATAATTTTTAAATTAAAAAATTTTAAAACTTAAATTTAAAATGTTTAAAATGTAAGAGTTCCACCTTGAGTGCTTTAATTGGTAGTATGATTTTCATGACTTCAAATGGAAAAATGCTTAGCCTTAAAGTTCGATTTTTTTTATTTTATTGACTGTAAAAAATGTATACGAACCGAGAAAGGTACAAGAATTGACCGGCAATTTTTCTCTTCAAATAAAAACGAGGACGCCAAACGAAGGTGCCAATCAAACCAAATTAGCTTCCTCCTGCAGCTTAAAATGACCTTCGTCCGTCCCTGATGACATTATAAAACCAAAATGTCAAAAATACAAAAAAAAAAATATTTTTTACGAAGAAACTCTAACGGAAATGATTCAGACGGCCCTGATTGTTTATGGTTTGGTGAGTCCCGAAATTGAACGAAGCGGGCGTTTTCCATTTGATCGCGGCCTACCTCCTCGTCTTACCCTCTCCACTCGACTTCTCCTCACGTCCCTGACTGAGCGAGAGCGCTGTGTCCAGCCTTGCCAACGGAGCGCCCATTTGTCCTAATAAGGCATAAAATGCCAAACATAAAAATTGTATAGTTTTGCAATCAGCAAATTAAACATATTATATTCGGAATCTATGTTTTTTGCGATTCCAACGACATGAAACTTGCAATCAAAATATTAAAATTAGAATAAGTTATGGGAGATTTTAGTGTATGTTTTGACCCTAGCTAGCTAGCATTGTGGAATTTTCCATAGAATACTTGAAAATGCATCAGTTTATTTGGTAGAAAATTCGTCTGTTGACAATTAAATATTTTTAAACCAAAGAAGATGGAATAGTAGAATTTTCAGATTAAAAATTTAGTTGTCAACAAAATAGTTCATTCTTACACCTCAGCGAACTCAGCTGATTGCGATTCTTTATTCTTGGCTTCATTATAAAAAGAAAATGTGTGCCGTCATGATACCGAAAGTTCAAGCTGATACTAAAAACTGAAAAAATTCGAAAATCAACTAGTGATTGCATAAAATAAAATAAAAACCTTAAAAATTAGAAGATTGTGCTTTTAAAAAATGGAAAAATGCCAGAATTATTTAATTATATATTATTTTAATTGATTCTTTAATGAAAAATTGTTAAGCTACCAAGCACGAAATATGTATTATAATTCAAGAAGCAAGAAATTAGGTTCTGAAATATCATGATTCAGGGTGACCGCTGCATGGAGGAACTGGGAAATGACCGGGCATTATTTTAGACCGGGGAGTGATAGTGAATTTTTTCTTTGACCGGGAATTTTACAAGTTTTTAGAAGAAAAATCTATCCAGTCACTTGAAATATCAAGAATTTTATATCCACATATTATAATGCAATTTTAAATAAGTTTTATTTCAACTTTTTTTTTAAATGCTGAAAGTAATTGTTAACTTTTTCAATCTTGAAATCATTAAGTTTACAATGTGTAATTCTAAAATCTTTTACCTTAACAATTTTCCATTTTAGATTTTCATTTTTAGGGTACATTTTTCATTTAAAGAATTTTAAAGTGCAGTTTTGAAGGCTTACGTAATAAAAGATTAAAAGCTTTTGCGGTTGAAATTTTTTGACACAATACGTTTTAAGTTGATCAACTGTAAATATATGAATTCATTGATAATTTTTAAAATTGAGCTGTAGTTCGTGTATTCGAAATTGAACAATAACTGAATGATTTTATGGGGCGATTCTAAATCATTTAAAATTAAACAATTTGAAGATTTTGACGTTAAAAATTGAACTACTCCAATTCAAAAGTCTTAGTAGTTAATCAAACGTAAACTTCCGACTGTAACTTTATAATCATTCTGTTGTTTCAGTATAAAATATATCATTTTTAACCTTTTCAATTTAAACATTTTTAATTGAGAAACAGATCAATTATTTAATAGTCAGCAATGTTTAAGTGTTTATTTAAAATAAAATATTAAAAAATAAACAATCCGAAGCTAAATTGTTTCAAACAGAAAGCCTTGAATCCTTAAAATTTCAGAGAGGTAAATTCAAACTTAGAACGCTACAATGTTAATTTTATTGTTCTTTTCAAAAAAAATTTTATATATAAGTGAAAATGTAGAATTTTGATGTGTGAATAACAGATAAAAATGTATTTATTTAGAAAAATGCGAATAAGTTGAGGAAATACTTCGAATTTTTTAAATTAAAATTTTGAACCTTTTAAGGATTATGAAAGGTTTTAATATTTCCAAATTGTAAAAATGATAATGTAAAGATACCAAAACATTTAAAAGAAAATGTAGATTTTTAAAGATTTTAATACAAAATTTGGTAGGTTTTTAGGTATTTAAAAAGATTTCGAGATCATGAATTTTTTTTGGAGTTACCTGGAAACATTTAAAGTGTTTCTTTAGTAAGAAAATGTAATTTTATAAAATCTTGTAAAAGATTAAAATAAACAATTTCTATGTATAAATAACAATTGGGCAATTATTCATTTGCAATGACTCAAAATTAAAATAATTGAACTTCTAATTTAAAAAGTGTTGGATAAAAAATTCTAATCTTTCAGTTTTTAATGTGTTTAACTCAAAATTGCTTGAAATGATATAATTTTCGAAAATTTATAAACTTGTTGATTTATTCTTCAATTTAGGACATTGAAAATGATAACGCTCATTTATGAATAATACAAGTTTTGATTCGTTAAAACGATTTACTGATACAAATAATTTTTTAAGAACAAGAATAAATCTGCCTCACCCCGGATTTAAACCGGGCGAAGAATAACTTTCAAATTATTATTAACCTCCCCCTTGAGAATGGTGGACAGAGGGTAATTATTGTGCCCCCCCCCCCCCGAAGTCCTTCTTCGGATCCGCGCCTGCCGTTGGCAAGGCTATGCATAGCGCTTTCGCTCAGTCAGGGACGTGAGGAGAAGTCGAGTGGAGAGGGTAAGACGAGCAGGTAGGCCACGATCAAGTGGATACTGCTCTACGAAGTAGATTGCATCAGATTGCAAGTGGATTACTCGAGATTAGACTGCATTACGGAGATTACACCGAATTACCAGTTCGGATAACCTACCTGTCCAAGGAATTACGAGCTTTGTTTTCCTCTCGCATGGTCTTGAATAGATTTTTTATAAATTAGTGGCATTATATCATTAAGAGAAATCTTAAGAACTAATTTTTAAGTAAACATATTTAAAAAAATGAAATGTAGAATTAAAAAATAAAGACTTTTTCTGGTTTCCAATTATAGCGTCAGAGTTATAATGACTTTTTAAGTGTCTTTGAGTTTTTTTCCGGTAGTAAACAGTTTTTCATTAATTTTAGTGCTACAGAGTTTAATTCCCACATTTAAATTTGATTCAGTAAGATGGATTTATTATTAGAAGAAGCATTTTTAAATTGTTTGAAATCTCTTTAAATTCCTTGAAAATTTTCAAAGCTCTTGAAAATTTCTTGAAGTTTTTGAAAATACCTTAAAATATTTAAAATCATGTAAAATCCCTTAAAATTCTTGACATGTATTGAACATTCCTTAGAATAGTTTAATATATGATACACCTTTTTACAAAATTTAAAATCTTTCGAAGTACCTTCAAATATTTAATTAAAACATATTTGATAAATACTTGAATATTCATAAAATTATTTTCTTCATTGTAAATTTATTTTTGGTTAAATGAATCGAATAATTCTAAATTTTGGTTTTTCACCCATATAGGATTGTAATCGTACTTTCTGAATCTGTATTATTAAAAGTGACAAACTGTAAATTAAATACTTAATCACTGATTCAATTAGTTATTATATAAATAATTGTTATTTAAGTCTCGCTAATTTGATTAGTCCAAAAAACTATTTGACTAAAAAGTACTTAAATTATTTTCACTAATATCTTGTTATACTTTTTTAAACGAAAAGTATTTCATTTCAGATCATTGTTAACTAATCTAAATAATATAAATTTTTCAAAAAAATTTCTTGTTCATTTAAAAATTTTAGCATTTTTCTGATATTTTAATGTTACTTTTAATGCATTCTTGATGGCAATAATAATAATAACGATAAAAATGGTAAAAATAAAAAATAATAAATATGTGCCATTCACTTTCAGAATGCCAAGGAGATATTATGTGACCCTGAAAAGAGGAGCAATTATGACAAATGGAGGCACAGCGGGATCTCAATCAGTTATAAGAAGTGGCTTGGAATGAAGGATTCAGTCCATCAGGTGAGTCACATATCACAAATCACAAATCGTAAATGACAAACCACAAATCATAGATAATAAATCTTAAATCATAAATCACATACCACAATTCATAAAGTATAAATAATATACCTTAAGTGATAAATCATAAATCACAAATGCAAAATAGACTTCCGGCATAAAGTAGGGCGGCACCCATTCGATCGCGGTATACCTGGTTGCTCTACCACCACTACCCAAGTTCCCTTCGCGCAGCTAGGGAGAGTCCTTCATACCTGACAAGTAAAAAAAAGTGCTATCCGTATTTTAGAAATATTAGATTCAAAGTCTACGTTCTCTGCGGAATGCAACAATAAGTTACTTGCCTTATTCAGTTATTAATTCAAAGCCTTTTCAAGAAAAATAGTGCATATTAAATATATGACAGATTTTATTATATAAATTCAAAGCTTACTTAATAGAATTTTTTTTCATTTGATGAAATTTCGAATAAAATTTTAACTAAATTTCTTATACCAGGGTCCCTTGCAGCAATAGAATATATTTATGTTTTGTATTGTATTCGTCAGTAATTACAAATGAAATTTCGGAAAGCATAACCGAACGAACGCTCGAGCAGTAGTTAGGAGTGAGAATGACGCGCAGAAAACGCGAGGAAAGTTTTCTGCGCATCATCCCCACTCCTGGCTACTGCCTGAGCGCTCATGCGGTCTTCAAATGACCCCGCTAGCGAGGTCCGTGAGGGTAGTTGGGTAGTGGGGGTAGAGCAAACAGGTAGCTGGCGATCAAATAGGCATCGCCCACTAAAGTAAATTATATTCTCCTCTTTTTCTTCTTCGTTTTTGGACTTTTGCTTCAATCAACAAGCCATGACATAGTAAATTATATCCCATTTGAATACTTAAATTACATTTGATACCTCTTTACTGGAAAACAATCTAATAATAAACATTCGTACTGGCCCACTACTTAGTACTGGGCAACGTCTGGTATGGTATCAGGACAGTATCAGTAGAATTGTAGTACGGCGCTAAAATTTTCACGTAGGTGGAAATTTTTTATTTCCATTTTTACCTTTTAACATTTCTAAATTAAAAAATTGCAATTTAAGAATAAGTTTGGTGCTTGCTTCCTGGAAACAGACTTCACACTCGTTTTCGTTTTCCCCTCTTGTTTCGTTTTTTAAATAATTTTTGTTTTTTGCCCTGTGTTAAAGAGACTTCCCCTTTTTCTCGATTTATTCGCTTAAATGCGCACTGAAACATTAGAACTTCTAGGTGAAAAGTCCATCATATTTTTACTTCAGAATTCAACTTTTTTTCAAATTATACTGTTATATTTTTAGTTAAGAATTAATTTTTTTCGATTTGACTTTTAGGTCGAAAATTTAATTATTTTGTTGAAAATTCTATTATTTAAAAAAAAATTAGATTTTTTGGTCGAAAAATCTGCTTCTTGTATTTTAAAAACTAAACTATGTGGTTAAAAATTCAACTATTTTGTTCCAAAGTCATCTTTTTTAATCGGGAATTTAATTTTTTTCCATGTTCGTCTTTCTGGATAGAAAATTCGTCTTTTTGTACTTACTAAAAATTGATCTCTTCTGTGAAAATTATATTATTATATGTTTGGTTTAGAACTGATCTTTTTTGAAATATATTAACTATTTGGTTGAAAATTAACTTTTTTGTTCAAAATGCCACTATTTTGTCCCAAAGTCTTCTTTTTTTATTCGAAAATTTAACTTATTTTCAACACTTATTTTCCACGTTCGTCTTTTTAAATAAAAAATTCTTTTTATTCATTAAAAATCAACCTATTTTGTTTAAAAGTATATAATTATACTTTTGGTGTAAAATTTTTTTTCAAAATTCTACTTTAAGGTTTAAAATTTAATTATTTTAGTTCGAAAATATATTTTTTAGTTGAAAATTTAACTGTTGTCTTTTTGGATAGAAAATTCTGACTTTTTTATGGAAAATTTATCTTTTTTAGTAAACGTGATTTTTGTTGTTGTTAAAAATTCAACTATTTTGTAGAAGTTTAGTTTGGGAATTGGACTATTTGTTTGAAAATTCATCTTTATTTTGAAAATTCAAATTAATGTTTAAAAATTCAACAATTCTGTTATAAATTCCTCAATGTTGTTTGCAATTTGAACTGTTTGGTTTAGCATTAACTTTTTTTTTGAAAATGCAACTATTTTGTTCAAACATTTAACTGTTTTTTAACGATGGTCTTTCTGGGTAGAAAAATCATCCTTTTGTAATAAAAATTCACCTTTTTGGTAGAAAATTCATTGTCTTGGTTAAAAATTTCTCTTTCTGGGTTAAAAATGATTTTTTTAAATTATAATTTTCTTTTTTGTTAAGAAGACAACTTTCTTCTAAAATTGTCGTCTTTTTAAATTAAAAATTCGACTCTTTAGCTCAAAAGGCAACTGTTTGAAACTTCAACCATTTGATTGAAAATTCATCGTTGCTGATTTAAAACTCAATTATTGTGTTAACAAATCTGTCTCTTTTGTATGAAAGTTGAACTTGGTTGTAATTGGAATAATTTTTTCTTTTTAGGAAAATTTAGCTATTTGGTTGAAAATCCATTTACCTTGATTTAAAATTAACTTTGTTGATGGAAATTCAACCGTATTCTAAAAAAAATTTTTTTTAAGAAATATTTTACAATTTGGTTGATAAATTTTGGTTTTGGTTAATTTTTTTCGAGAATTCGACCATTTGGCTGAAAACTTAAAAATTCATCTTTCTAGGTTAATAATTGACTTTCTGGTTGTAAATTCAAATCTCTTTTATGAAATTCATAATTTTAGTTTGAAAATTCAATTACTCTATCAAAAATTCGATCATTTAGTTGAGTATTCCTCTTTTTTGTTGAATTACATTTTTTATTAGTAAAAACTAAAAATTTTTTTCGTCGAAATATTAACTATTATGTGTTTCGTTGAAAATTCTTCTTTTTTTGTTCGAAAAATCAACTACTTAGTTTAAAGTTGAACTACTTTTTGACAAATTCATTTTGTTGTTGAATATTTGTCATTTTAGTTAAAAACTCAATCAACTGATCGAAAATTAAATTAAAAAAAAATCAAATCTTCAGGTTGAACATTCAACTAGTTTGTTAAAAATTCATCTTTTTTGTTTAAAAGTTTAACTTTCTAGTTAAAAATTAACTTTTTTGTTCAAAATTCAAAGATTTTTTTTAAAAGTCATATTTTTTGTCAAAAGTGCAACTGTTTTTTGAAAGTTTGTCTTTAGGAAATTTCATTATTGAAAAAAAATTAAAAAATCAATATATTCTTGTAAAAAGAAAGTCTGTGGTACCTTATTTTGTGTATTCAGTTGACCAACAAATAATTTTTGATTTAATAAATAATATGTAATGAGGTTTTTACATTATTTAGTTGTTCATACATAATTTTTCGAAATTACAAAAAAGAAGCTTTTAAAAAATTTAGAACTCATCAGGAATAAAAAAAAGTTTCTTAAAATTCATAGGAAATTTCAAATAATTTTATGTGTTATAAAGTTAATTAGAAAAATATATATTTGACAAGATTTCAAAAAATGTCAATTGAACATTTTTTTATTTCGAAACGATTTTTATAATTTGAGGAATAATTCGATTCACCTTGAAAGATATTTAGTAATTTTAAGAGTTTTTAAGAGATTAAGAATATTTTTAAAATTAGAAAGATTTCCGAAAATCTATCAAACCTTTTTAAATTTGTTCCAATCTTCTGCAAGTCCTAAATAATTCTTAAGCAGATTCGACTTTTTCCTAAAAGTTTGTAAAATAATAAAGCTTTTAAAAAAAAATTTCTGGGTATATTTTCGAATTTATATTCGAATTGTATTTAGATAAATTTAAAAACATATAAACTAAAGAATAATTAGTTATTATAAATTTTTGTTTTATCTTCAAAATTATTTTACGCCGAAATTATAATTTTGATTACATTTTCTTCCTGGACTAAAAAATGTTTTTAACTTTAAAATTCAACTTATTTTGTCGAACATAATATTTTTCAGTTGAATTGAACGGATATGTATTCGAAATTAAAATATTGTTCGATGAACTTAAAGACTAGTCATTCGAAATTTTTATTTTGCATTCAAAATTATTTTTTCCTTTGAATTATAATTTCGTTGCAATTTTTTTCTTAACTCAAAAATCTTTTTTGGTTAAAAATTCAAATAGTTTTGTTTAAAAAATGATACTTTTTTAAAATTGGATTTTAGTGTTTTTGATTAAAAATTAAATTCTCGTTGTTTGAAGTATTAACTATTACATTTTTCATTGAAAATTCATCTTTTTGAATGAAAATTAAATTTTTTATTGAGATTTTAATTTTGCACATCTAAGATCTTTAAAAATCTGTTTGAATTTTCTCAAGAATCTTAAGAAAGTTATTAAGAATTACATTTATTTTATTTTCTAAAATATATTGTTTGGTTAAAAATTCAAATATTTTGTAGAAAATTGGTATTTTTTGGTTGAATTTAATTGTTTTTGATTTGAAATTAAATTCTTGTTGGTTTAAATATCAAATATTAAATTTTTCGATGAGAATTAATTTTTTCGGTTAAAAATTAAGTTTTTGGTTTTCTATAACCTTAAAAACAAATAAAAAAATTTAATTAATTGCTTTTCGAATTTTTTTTCTATTCAAAATGATTTCCCCTCTCAAATAATCCTTTTATTGCATTTTTTTGACTGAAAACTCTTTCTTGAGTGAAAACTCAACCATTTTGTTGAAAATATGTCATTTTTTGTTGAATTTAACTGTTTTTTATTTAAAATTGAAATCTTGAAGGTTAAACAATCAACTATTGATGCGTGCGTTTGATAATGTTGGTTATCGTGAAAAATAAGTTAATCCAGACTTTTATTTAACAAGAATTTATTAATCATTTAATTTGTCTTAAACTCTATTTTATAATCGTAGGACAAAAATTGCTTTTTTTTGAAAAACTATAAATTATGGTCCATAATGAAATATTTCCTGAAATTTTTATAGTTTACAAGATTTCTTATGGATGAGCATTTTTTTACAACGAATAAAATTAGTGGTTCATATGACACTCAGTCGAATTTTCGGCAGAAAAACGACCATTATAAATATTTTAAAATAATATGACGGATAATTTTTTTTATCAAAATAAATAAATTTCCGATTGAAGGTTATATAAAATATAAAAGGAAGCATTTCATGAGTCATGTTAATGGACAGCATATAGTATGATACCGACAAGCCATTTGTGAATGTCTCTCGCTGGTTTGCGGATTTGAAATGGATTCATTTGGGCGTAAGCAGTCATGTAACATGCAACGTGATTCCTAACAAATTTTTAGTTATAAAAAAGGAAGGATTTATTACGTAACGATATTTTCATTTCCCTGAACACTTTGTATTGGGTAGATAATAAACCTTGAAAAATGTTCTGGAAATTTCCACTTTTTTCGATGTTACGTTATATTATTATTTTTTTAAATTTAATTAATTATGTCCCAAGTAACATAATAATATTATAAAAGAGCGAG
>NC_046666.1:5177965-5188274 GCF_010883055.1 Belonocnema kinseyi | reverse complement strand
TTGACTGGCCGATTTTCGTCTTGGGCACGCTTCAACACTTTTCATAATAATTCAACAACCAAAAATTTTTTAATAGTTTTTTGGGCTCATTTTAAAGAGCAGGTTTCGATCAATAATTTCGAAAAGTTTTAATTTTTTTATTCGCTTCTTTAAAACATACAGAAAGTGGCAGCTGTGCATCAAAAATTTATTAAAAAAACGTAAAATTGGTCGGCTTTTTTCACAAGCTATTTCGAATACTATTTATCAAAAATACGTTTAGTATGACTCAATAGACGGGGAATTTAATAAGCTTTCGAAAGGGTAAAAAAATTATTGACTTAGTTTTTTACTTTAGTTTTTTTTTTAAGACAAGTCTGTACTTAATCCGATAATCATAAATGGGCACACTATTTTGACCGATAGTGTAAATAGGGATATCCAAATTTTTTTCTCGAATTTTCATGTAAATCACACAAAATTTGATTGAATTTACACAAAAAAGGCGAAGAAAATTGTGTTTAGAGATATCCTGATTATTTTTTAAATACCACCCCCATAAGTATCTTTTACACAGTCCCAAAAGAAGTTCCCATAAGTAAAAAATTGGGTTTTGCGAGTATTTTTCAAATAAACTTTATTGTTTTTAGAAATTTTCTTTTAAAACAGATTCAGAAAGTCTTGATTTTTTAAAGATATTTTTAAACTTAATTTGACCTTCTTAGCTAGAACGAGACGATAATCAATGTATTGTAACAGGTATAATTATCAAACAATTTATTATTATTATTAATAATATTATTTTTAAATACTTCCAAAAAATTAAGGTTTTTAAAATAAAATTTTCAACTTTTGATCTAGTTTACACTTATAGTATGATAATTAATTATTTAACTTAACGGAACGGATTGTTTAAATAATTTATTGTTATTTTTAATAATATTCTCTTAGTATATCGATAGAAAGTTGCATTTTTTTCTTAAATTTGGAACATCTTGTTTATTTTTTAACTTGGTTTTCGATGATAATGAATAAAGTTGAACAAATTTAATTGTTTCAATCATTCTTGCTTATAATTATCTTCTCCTAAGGTAATGTTAGATTTTTTTAGTTTTTTTTTTTAAATAAAATTTTCCACTTTTTGTCAACTTTTAACTTAGAGTGAAGTATTATATAATACAATTTAAGACAAATTATTCCTTAAATAAATTATTATTGTTTATAACTATTTCCTATAATAATGCTGCATAGCTTTGTTTCCTCGAAAATTTTGATTTATTAATTCTAATTTGTACTAAGTGACATAATTATTAATTCAAATTACCAAACATAATTGTTTAAATAATTTATTAGGGTTTACAACTATCATCTCTTAGAGTAATGTTGGAAAGTGAAATTTTTTAAATGTTTATCTTGCCATTGACTTTTTAGTAAGAAACAAATAATACTTATTATTATTATTTTAAACAAAAAGGGTCTCAGTGATAACTTAAAGGGAGATTTAATTTAATATAATCTATATAGGAAATGTATCATTTGTTTATAAGCAAAAAGTCGAAGAAAATTTACAATTCTCAGAAAAGTTCACAACTTTCTAGTAGTTATCCAAGAGAGTATTCTTAAAAATAATCATAAACAAGTGATTTGCACCAGGATGTTTGTCAACTTTAATTATTACCGCGCTCTAATTAAAAAATAAACCAACAGCGGAAAATTGTAGAAAAAGCTAGAACTTTTTAGCATTATTTTAAAAGAATATTATTATGAATAATAAATTAATTGTTCAGAAATTATTTCTGTTAAATTTAACTGACTATTGTTTCGAACGAACAAAAAGTGGAAATTGGGTAAAAAAATTCGGGAAACCCGCGACTTTCTAATTCAACTGAGGGAAAATGGCTAAAACCAATAATAAATTGTTTAAACAATTTACGTAAACTTCTCATTAATTATAAAAAGTGGTATTTTATGTATTAGAAATATTCTGTATTGAAAAAAAAACATTTTAAAAATCATAATTGGGGCCAAAAACTCACAAAACCCAATTTTTCACTTATGGAATTTTTTTGAGACTACAAAACATACTTATGGGGGGTGCAAACATGAAAATGGTTGAAATCGCTGAAGTTTCATATAGTAATATTTGATAAAAATATTCCAATATTATATAATAAATTTAAAAAAATTTAAACTAAATATTTGCTGACAGAATGTTTTTTTTCGGTTTTCAATAATTTTAGTATTTTCAAGGAATATTGCAAGAAATTTTGATTAAAACAATATAATAATCAAGTAATTTTTTTTTAAGATGTTTATTGTTAATATTATAAACACAGTTAATAAACAAATGCATTAAACAGCCAATTTCCGGCACAACATTTCGTTCTTTCGATTACATTTTCTTAATGAGGACCTTTATGATAATTTAAGAAAAATATATAATTTCTTGAATAATTTTATGATTTTTTAAAACAAATTTAGTAAACAAATGCATTATTCGGGCATTGGCGGCAGAAAATTTAGTTTGTTTTTCAATGCCAGTCCTTTTACTTGGGAACTTAATACAATGTCAGCAAAATTTATGATTAGTTGATTTTTTTGTGGATTTTTTAAAAACAAATTTAATAAACAAAAGCATAGATAAGGCCTTTTTCAAAAGAAAATTTCGTTTTTTTTTTTATGAAAACTTGTTCATTTTGGAACTTCATGGCACTTTCAGACAATTTGATAATTTGTTGATTATTCTTATGATTTTTTTAAACAAATTTAATATTCGGGCATTGTCGGCAGAAAGAGTAGTTTTTTTTAATGCCTGTCCTTTCAGTTTGGAACTACATGGCAATTTTAGTAAAATGCTAAACTAGGAACTAGTTTAACTAGGAACTTTATAATAATTTCAGAAAAAAATCGTAATTTCTCGATTACTTTTAAGATTTGCTTTTATCAAATTTAATAAACAGATGCATTATTGGGGCATGTGCCGCCGGAAACTTTTTTTTCGATGTCTGAATTTTTAATTGGGATCTTCATAGTAAGTTCAGCGACATTCATGATTAGTTTCTAAATTTTTATAAATTTTATGATTTTTTAATCGAATTTAACAAAAAATGCATTATTCGGGATCTGTCGTGGGATTTTATTTTATATCAGTCTTTTTAATTGGGAACTTAATGATAATATCATAAAAAATAATACTAAGTTGGTCAATTCTATGATATTCTAAACAAATTTAATAAGCATATTTGGGAATTTATCGACAATGTTTTTTTTTCAATCTCAGTCCTTTCAGTTTTAGTTTCTCATTGCTTTCAATATTTTAATGAGGCTGTAGCTTCTGTGCAATGCATTTGTTTATTATTTTTTAAAATATAAAATTTATCAACTTATTATAAATTTTGCTGAGATTATCATGAATTTTTCCATTAAAAAGATTGACATCGAAAAAAAGAATTTTTCCGTCAACAGATGCCCTAATAATCCATTTATTTATTTAAATTGTTTGAATTTCATGTAATGGGTCAATAAATTATGAATTTTTTCTGGAATTATTATAAAGTTCCTGATTTAAAAAGTTGTCTTCGAAAAAAGCGAATTTTCCTTTAGAAAAATGCCTGAGTAATGCATTTGTTTACTAAATTTGTTTAAAAAAATCATAAGAATAATTAAAAAATTAAGAAGTTTTCTAAAATTATCATAAAGTTCCTAATTAAGAAAATGACATAGAAAAAAAAATTTTTTTCTCTCGAAAAATACATGAGTACTGCATTTGTTTATTAAATTGGTTTATAATATTAACAATAATAATAATCACAAGACGAAATTTCTTCACCATTATGTTGTTTTTATCCAAATTCTTGCAATATAACTTTGAAAACCGAAAAATTGTCAAAAAATATTCTTTCAACATATAATTTGTTCATAAAATGTTGTTTTGTTTATTATATAATTTTAGAATATCTTTAACTAATGTTACTCTATGCAACTCATATTATTTCAACAATTGTCATGTTATTGACATTTTGGCGACAGTGAAGAATTTATCTAACAATTGTTTAAACAAATTTTTATCATTTTATGTGTTTATAAATAAAATACAGCTTTTCCATGGAATTAACAGCCAGTTATTTAGCAAGGATTTTTTGATATGAATCGATAACTTCTGATACTGGTTTAATCAAACTTAATTAACAAATTCATTATTTAGCTATTTTTTAGCATATAAGCTTGTTTTTTTGTGTTTACCTCCATAAACAGCCAAATAGTGCATTTGTTAATAAAGTTAGTTTAAATAATTATTAATTTCTATTTGTTGGACAAATATTATGCTTAGGTTTTATTTCCAAGTAATATATGATCGATTCCATAGAAAAAACTATATTCCATTATTTATTTCATATTTGGTTATAAAAATTGCTTTTAAAAGAACAAATATTTTATTAACTTTTATTAATTCAACTAAAAATACTTCCTGCCCATAAATTGTTCAAATTTAGTGCGAATCAAGTGACGAATCGTAGCCAATCCTCACGAAAGCATTTTCATTCACTTATTTTTTTATAACGAATTCAATAAGTTTATGAATATTTGCAGTGCTATTCGACATCTTTTTTGGATAATTGCTTTCATTTTTTTTAGGTATTTTGGTTTGAATCAAAACATTTTTTTTTTAAACCGGTATACCTCAAAATTAAAAAATTTTATTTTCATTTTAGTTTTTAAATAAACCAAATTTTAAAAATAGGCCATGACAATTAGATACAAAATTGTTTTTGCTTCTATTTAAAACAAGTTTTAAATTGGATAATAATTTTCTTCTGAAAATCAATTAGTCCTCGGACGTTTATGTGCCCCAGTGTGCGATGGAGAATATCTTTTTTCAGAAAAAAAAATTAATTTTAATAACTAAGAAATTTTAGATAAAATATTTTTAGAGGCCTAATACCAGTGTTTGACGTTAGAACACGACAGAAGTGTCTATTAGATTGCCGATAAGTAGAGAAACTGCTCCTTCGTAATTAATTTTTCTTACACGAAATTTTAGATCTTATTTTTCTCGCATTTTAAATTGATTTCGCGTTAAAAAAATAAATTACGATATAGTACTTTAGCTACTTATTGGAAATTTAATTGACAGTTAACTGTGTCGTATTCTGCCATCAAACGCTGTTATTAGGCCTCTTAAAATATTCTATTTAATTACTAACCAGTCTAAATGAAACCCTGTCTCAATAACTTTGTTTTAAATTTAAACTAAAAATTATTGTTAAAAATCTTTCAATTTTTTTTAAATAGTCGATGCACTGGAGCACACCAAAGACGAAGGACAGGATGTTGCCAGATGGCGCTGGTGCAGGGGGTTCCCCTGGTCACGTGAGAGGCCAGCCAATGAACGCTAACAGGCGCGCATCAGAAGGGGGAGCTAACATCCACTACGGCGCACGTCGGGATGTAAACTGGGACGCTCAGCCACCCAGCGAGGTTGTTAATAAATTTCGCAATTATGAAATTTAAAAACTGAGCCGCCCCTCTGCTTTTGAAAATCGTGCGTTTCCGATGGCCAATTATAATTCGATGACTACACCATAAAAAAAAAGAAAAAAAGCGAATACGGGACGACAAACCTAATCAAACTTACCTGCTTGCTGCCACTGTCCAACTAACTCGAATTTCCGGTCGTGGATTCGCGTTAAAAGAACACAAAGGACAGAGTATAAAGCTTGAATCTAAAACCAAAATAGTGAAAATAAACTATTTTCAGAAGGAAAAGATCGATTTTCTATTTCTGGAATCTTTATTAATATTTTTGTTCGAAATTTCCTAAAGGTGTTTCGAAAATAAAATAGTTTTTAAAGTATGCCGGAAAAAAATCCTTCATCTGATAAGGTATGTATAAAAATTTATTCAAAGAGAAGATGTTTATCAAACAGCTCAGAGACACGCTGAAATAATTAAGAATTATAGTACAATTATGCGAGAAGAAAATATATATAAATATATATCGAAGATTATTTTTGTTGTTACTATCGTTAAAAAAAAAAGTTGAGAGAGGGTTGGACAGTGCATATCCTAATTCTATGAATATTTTTAAATAAATGATTTAATTAAAAAAAATCCGAGTACTAGGAATGGGAACCTACACCTTTTGATTTGTTTTTCATTATCAAACTTGTAACATGCTGAAGTGATACGATGCGCTTTTTAGCTATTCTCGAAAAAAGCGACTTTAAAAAAATCCACGCATCTTACATCGGCCACGATGTGAGAGTTTTTTTTCGTACCCGGTTAGATCAGGCGGTAGCGCTCCGAGTTTATAACCAAAAAGCCCGCGCTTGATTCCTTCCGCGGATTTTTTTTCAAGTTTCGTTTCATTAAAATTTGTTCGAATAGCTTATATTGGTGTATTTCACCTGAAATTGGTATTTCTACACCAAAAGTATTTGATCGATATGCAATCATTTTAAATCAAAATAATAAATTTGATTAAACTAAGCATTTTCATGGAAAAATCTATAGATTAAAAATAAGATCAATAATTTTTGAAAAATTTCACGTTAGCTTGCCGTTTTACATAAAAAAAGATCAAATTATATAATTTGAACATGATTTAGAATATTTGAACGATTTTGAATTATTTTTAGTTTTTCGTCGGAAATTGGTATTTTTTATTTAACAAATTATAATCTAAATAGAATTAACAAATTTTTCACAATTTTAGGTTGTGTTGGCTTCTTACCAGCACTTTTTAGTAAAAAATCATTAGATTTCTAAGAAGTTTACAATTTTTGAATATTGGAGGTTATGTTGCTTTAGATTATTATTATAATTCAGAGTGATTTAATTCCAAATTCTTGTACAATTTTTGGCAACTTTTGGTTATTTTATTTTTTTTTTTGTACAAAATTCGTATATTTTTTTTTTTGTAAAAATGAAACTGTCTGATTATATATACAAAGATATTATATATTAATTCTGATGTTCACATATCGATTGTCTAAAATATTGTCTTTGCTATAATTTTTAATTGTCAATATATTTTCTAGTTTATAAAAAATACTCTTTTTTCTTTATTCAACTCAATATTTACATTTTGGTTATTATTATTTTCATATAAAATAAAAATAGATAAGTACTATAATTAGAATGAAATGAATATTCAAATATAAAGAAATAGTCCAATAAAATTATATAAACATAGAATATAAATAAAATATATTTTATATTATTATTTTACTTATTTTATATATATTTTATTTATTTATTATTATATATATTATTATTATTATTATAAGATCCATATTATGAAATTAGAGTAATGATTGATACTTTTTTTTAATTACATAAGATCACGATTTTTCAAGAATGTCGCGGCACTTATTCATACTTGATATTATATTCGGGTTCAGAAGTGATCAATTTTGAGAAGAAAAAAAAAATTTCCATATGAAACAAAATGGTGAAAAATTAATATTTTGGCCAGATCTTAAAAATTTCATAATTAATTGCAATATAAAATATCTAAAGAAAAAAAAAAGTCGGAAACTATTTCGATAGCAGGAATCGATCCCGGACTTTTCGATTACAAATTCGAAACATTAATGCCTAATCTAATCAGGAATTGAAAAAATCGCTCATCGTGGTCCATCCAACTTGCGTGGATTTTTAAAAAGTTTTGTAATGAAATTTTCCTAGGATGAAATTTATTTAAATCATTTATTTAATGTTATTCCTCATACAGAAAAAACGTGGCTAGGATTATTTAATTTTAATTTGTATATCCGAAATAGTAAATGTTAAAAATATTAAATATTGTGGAAGTTATCGACATGGACAATTTATTAGAACCAACCACGTTTTTTCTAACTAATTGTAAAAATCTAACGTAAGCCTATTTATTAAGATACATGTCGTTCCAAAAGTGTCGCCCGTTATACGGCGGAGGACTTAAGACTTGGGCAAATATTTTCTAAGATTTTTTAAACAAAGCCCTTTCCTATTTAAAAATATTTTTGATGTGAGCTCTCAGGAGTTTCAATTTACGAAGATCTGTTTTTCAGTCCTGAAATATTTTAATCATGGTGTCTAGCGTCCTGGAAATAATTGAAAACCTGGATAAGTGCTTCCATATTTTCACCTGGAAAACCCTGGAAAAATCCTTGAATTTTGCCCGTGGTCTTGAAATTTTCATTCCCCCAATATAGTTTAATTTAGTTCAAAAAGAACTTTTGGTTCAGAGATTAAACTAGTTTGTAAAGTATTCGTCTTTTTGTATTAATAATTTAACAATTTCTTTGACATTTTTTCTGTTTTTGGTTCAATATCTTCTTATACATTAAAAATTCTACTATTTTGGTTAAAGTTAAATCAGTTAACAACAAAATTTCTTTGAGCATTCATTTCTTTGTATGAGCATTTAACTATTTTTTAGAATTTTTTATTTATTTAAAAATAATTTTTTACCTGACCAAATTTTTGGTTAAAATTTCCTCTTTTTTGGTTGCGACGGCAAAGGGTTGAATGAAGAAAAAATACAAAAGTGTATTTTTTTGTGCTGGAAAAGTTGAAAAGTCTTGGCATTTTTTTCAGAGACGCTAGACACCCTGTTTTAATCCCAAATATTTAAACGTGTTTGAGGAAATCCATATCAAGAGAATAATCAATTTTCTCTCGACCTAGGGAGTGAAAAGGTTGACCTGGTTGTGAAACTCCGGTAAAAGCGAGTCTACTTAAAATTGTTTCGTTTTAGTGCCTTTATTGAAGTTTTTCAGCAAGGTAGAAAGTAAAGGCAGTTTTAGGGAGGGAAAATCGGATTTCATGCAGACTTAAGCTTTAGTCCTGCTTTTGTGTAACGGGCTTAAAAAGACACGATCTTTTGTGTGTCCGAAAAAATGTTTCATTTCCTGCTTTGCATAGACGCGCATATCTAGTGGCTCTAGAAACGAACATACGGACAAATTTTTAATTTATTTTCAAATTTTATGTGAAAAAAAAATAAATGAAAACTTTTCAAGGTAGCTTGTTTTTATGTGATTTTACAATGTAATTTATGAAGAGGGGTCTACAACTTGAAGTCACAGAAATAACCTAGAAATCATTATAGTTTCGGTAATCACCCGAAGTCAGATATTGTTTGAGCATGTTAAAGTGACTCTGAAGTTAGCTGCGGAGCGCAGCTAGGCTTTCACATCCTGTTGCAGAGATTCCGTTGCGGAAATCCCTGATACGGAAATCCTCGTTGCCGAAATCCCTGATTCGGAGATTCCTATCCGGAGGGATTCCCGTTGCGGACATGCCTGGTACGGAGATCCCTCATGCGAAGATCCCCTTTCTGAAAATCCCTGACGCAGAGATTCCCGTTGTGGAGATCAATGATGCGGAGATCCCCGTTACAGAAACCCTTGATTAGGAGAACCCTGACGCAGAGATCCCCGTTGCAGAAATACCTGGGACGGAGATCCCTCATGCGGAGATGCCCGCTGCGGAAATCCCTGATACGGAAATCCCCGTTGCGAAGATCCCTGATGCGGAGATCCCCATTGCAAAGATCCCCGTTACTGAGATGCCGTTACGGAGATCCCTGTTCCGGAAATCCATGATGCAGAGATCCCCGTTAAGGAGATCAATGATGCGGAGATCCCCGTTGCAGAAATATCTGGGACGGAGATCCCTCATGCGAAGATGCCCGCTGGGGAAATCCCTGATGTGGAAATCCCCGTTGCGAAGATCCCTGATACGGAGATCCCCGTTGCAAAGATCCTCGTTACTGAGATCCCTGTTCCGGAAATCCCTGATGCAGAGATCCCCGTTAAGGAGATCAATGATGCGGAGATCCCCGTTGCAGAAATATCTGGGACGGAGATTCCTCATGCGGAAATCCCTGATACGGAAATCCCCGTTGCGAAGATCCGTGATGCGGAGATCCCCGTTGCAAAGATCTCCGTTACTGAGATGCCGCTACGAAGATCCCTGTTCCGGAAATCCCTGATGCAGAGATCCCCGTTGTGGAGATCAATGATGCGGAGATCCCCGTTACAGAAACCCTTGATTCGGAGAACCCTGACGCAGAGATCCCCGTTGCAGAAATATCTGGGACGGAGATCCCTCATGCGGAGATGCCCGCTGCGGAAATCCCTGATACGGAAATCCCCGATACGGAAATCCCCGTTGCGAAGATCCCTGATGCGGAGATCCCCGTTGCAAAGATCCTCGTTACTGAGATGCCGCTACGGAGATCCCTGATGCAGAGATCCCCGTTGTGGAGATCAATGATGCGGAGATCCCCGTTACAGAAACCCTTGATTCGGAGAACCCTGACGCAGAGATCCCCGTTGCA
>NC_046666.1:5166723-5177865 GCF_010883055.1 Belonocnema kinseyi | reverse complement strand
CGTTACAGAAACCCTTGATTCGGAGAACCCTGACGCAGAGATCCCCGTTGCAGAAATATCTGGGACGGAGATCCCTCATGCGGAGATGCCCGCCGCGGAAATCCCTGATACGGAAATCCCCGTTGCGAAGATCCCTGATGCGGAGATCCCCGTTGCAAAGATCCCCGTTACTGAGATGCCGCTACGGAGATCCCTGTTCCGGAAATCCCTGATGCAGAGATCCCCGTTGTGGAGATCAATGATGCGGAGATCCCCGTTACAGAAACCCTTGATTCGGAGAACCCTGACGCAGAGATCCCCGTTACAGAAATATCTGGGACGGAGATCCCTCATGCGGAGATGCCCGCTGCGGAAATCCCTGATACGGAAATCCCCGTTGCGAAGATCCCTGATGCGGAGATCTCCATTGTGGAACTTCAAAATTCTCATAATTTGAATGATTACTCACTTAAAGATTTGGGTTGTCGACACCTCAGCCTTTTTAAACAGTTCCATATTACTTTAAAAAATTCATTTTTGTTTTAAGATTATTAGCATCAAATTCAGTAAACTGTTTACTTGTGATAAAAGAACATTGGTATTTTTGCTAATAAAATGTATGATTATACTCTTAGTTCTATTTTTATGGTTGATTAGATTAGCGCTTAGATGGACCAATATTATTGTTAATAATTTTATTTTATAGAATTACTTACTGTACTAATATCTCCGAAAGAATCCGTAAAGTTTTTTACGTGATTGGTCGTCATTCCATAATTTAAAAGAAAAGTTACTCGATAGAAATGGTATCAAAAGTTTTACAAAGAGGGAACTTTACTTTTTTAGTGAAATTTATCTCATTTGACACCAATTTTGTTACTGTTGTCCTTGGCTGTGGTTCTTTAAGGCTCAAAAAATAATATTAACTTTAATTTCCATGACATTATTATAAAAAAATGTATACATTAATTAAGTCTGTCCTTTTATTTCATAAATAAATATTTCCAGGTGCTTTTTGGGAAGAGAAACTGATATCATTGTATTATGATTTTTTGTTTTCATTGTCTCAGTTACAGTCCATAATTATTTATAGTTTCTTTTTACTTCGGTTTTATCCACTTCAAAATTGAAAACATCATTTTAGTGCATGATACAATTTTTTAAAGAATGTATAAAAGCAGGCTTTTCTGAAAATTTAGTTCATTGAGCATTTAATAAATAAATTCTGTAAATAAATTTTATTATTAATTATTAATTAATTAATTGGAAGATGGTCAGTAACTGAGTCAGTGGACGAAATTGAAAAACAATTGTTTGGAATTTCATATATGTGATTGTTAGAAATGCTTAAAAGATGAGTCACTTTGGTAATTATGGTTATTAGGCGATATCAGCAACAAATAATTGAACTACGCTGTAGACTTCGCAGAAAATGTTGATATCGATTTCAAACGTACCTGTGTATTGGGGTGTCCTAAAAAAACATTTTTTTTTATCACGCTCCCCAAAGTTGTTTTATTTGGTTACAAAATTAATGAGGCCTCTTTTGAGAAGACGGTCAGGTTAAGGTGGGTTCCAAACCACCAAAAACCCGGTAAAAGTACACAGAAAATTTTCCATTGGTACCGGCACAGGAATTGAACCCCCGGCCTTCTGCTGGGAAGCCTGGCATATTATCACCTGAGCCGATTTGAATATTAAAAAAATACATATTTCTTTTCTTACCAAATGAAATAACATGAAAAAAAAACATTGAATTTTCTTAGGACACCCTGCTGTGTATTTCTCGGTTGTATATTGAATTAGCTATAAATTACGACCGACGCTTAATGAAATTTCCCTCCGTGTGACTACCTGCTGAGCGAACCCGTATGCCATGTACCTGTATCTTACCTATATTTTTCTAGACAAAATACTATAGCGCAGAATGATTATCAACCTATCTGAAATAAGGGAAAAAAATGTTTTCTAGCTGCGTTGAAAAAATGGTTCAGGAAATTTAGAGGGTCGAGAATTTTACATTTCTGCCATAAATATAATCAGGAAGTCGTGTATGTTAAAAAGCAATGAATTGATCTCATTGGATGTTACAATTTTTATCCTTCACTAGTACTAATAATATTTTCCCGGTTTTAAATTAAATACTCTTGACCGGGGAGACTATATATCAAGACTTTAATGTTATATTTCGATACTTGTGGCTGAATAGTAAACATGGAGAGAATTTTGCTCACAGTTGAAAAAATTTTTCTCACTGACGGCAACATTTTGCTCACCAGTCACAGCATTTTGCTCACCAGTGCAAAAATTTTGCTCATGAACTTGGTGATTTTCTCATCACCTTCGCGTAAGATGCGGAATCGATTATTTTGGATAGCTTTAAAGAGTGGCCAAACAAGGCTTTTGCATGTATGTGTAAAGAAAAAGGAACCTGGGTAAATTTTAATTTGATGAAAATTTTGGAACATCCACTGAGAGCGGATATAATGTAGTGATTAACAGACCCCTTTCCTAAATGGAAATGTAAGAGCGATCGTGAACAAACTGCAAAATTGGGGTTCAATAAATGTATTTAAATAAAACTCGTAACCTAGTTGTGGTTTCATTTCATCCGTTCTCCCTATTTTTTGTACCTTCTCTGTGTTTAGTATCTTTCAGCTCGTTAAAGAGGTGAGTTGCTTTGACCTAATTTGCGACGAAGTGGAAACTTTGTTAACAATGCCCACCCTAGAAGGACGCAATCGCTTACACACGACAGGAATCATTTGTAAATGATACTATCCTCTCTACTGTCAAGTGCTATTTCAGAATTTAACTTTGTCTTTATTCAATTTACAGTTCACTCGAGCTTTGAAATTGGAAACGAAATTGTATGGAAAAAGCATACTTTGTTAAACAAGAATAATTTTTAAAAATAGGATTGAAAATTAATTACTTGATAAGGTATAGACTTCTAATCGCATATTATTTACGTAATTACGAATTTAAGAATATAATGGGCAAAAATTCCAAAATTAGCTTTTGATTTAACAGGTAAATAAGGGGATGAGTAGTGAGGGAAAATGAGCGTATAGGAAGTAGGGGAAGTAAGGATAAATTACGGGAGGGGAGAAGAGTAAGTGAGGCGAAATAAAGATAGTAGAAGTAGGAGAAATAAAGATAGTGGAAGTAGGGGAAGTGAGGAAACATGAGACGAGGGGAATTGGGGAAGATAAGGGGAGAAAGTAAGGATAAATGAAGGGTAAGAAATTAGCAAAAATGAGGTGAGGGCAATTTGGGAACTTAAGATTATATCAAGGGAGGAGAAACAAGCGGTGTGATAGGAAATAAGGAGGGAAAAAGAGGAAACGAGAAGAAAGGAAATAGGAGAAGTGCGGGGAAATTATAGGATTGAAAAGTAGGGGAAGTTAGGTAAAATTAGGGAAAATGTAGTTAAATTAGGGGAAGTTAGGTAAAATTATGGGATTTCCAGTATGGGGAGTAAGAGGAAATTATAGAGGAAGTAGAAGTTAAAGTGAAGGCTATAGGTGAGCAGAGAAATAGGGTAAATCATTTGAAATAATAAAGGAAAGAGGAGAAGTAAGGGTTAATTGGGAGAGTAACAGTAGGGGAATCACGGGAAATCAAATAAGAATAAGGAAAGGGAGGAGAAAGAAAATCAGGGGACCAGTACGGAGGAAAAAATAAAGGGATATGAAGTAGGGAAAGTAAGTGATGTAAGAATAAATTATAGGAGGGAAAAAAGGAGAATTATGAAGAGGGGGAATAGAAGAGGTGAAATAGAACAGGTGGAATTGAAGAGGTCGAATAGAAGAGGTAAGGAAAATAAGGAGAAAAAACTATGAAAAAAGGGAAGGGGAATCTAGGAGAAATGATGTAAGGAGAAGTAGGCGAGGTGAAAGGGATTTATGAGAAAGAAAGTAGGGAAACTGAGAGAAAATTGTAGGAGAATAAGTAGATGAAGCAAGATAAATTAGGGGAGAGGATATAGGCAAATTAATGAGAACTGACCTGAGAAAGAAGCAGGGTATATAAGGAAATAGGAAAAAAGGGGTTGAGCAGTGAGGCGAGATTTGGAAAGAGAAGCAGAGGAAGTGAGAAAAACGTACGGGAGTGGAAGAAGAGGAAGCGAGGGGAAATAAAGGGGAAGTATACGAAGTGAGTTAAAATTAGATAAGGAGAAGTAGGAGAAATGGCAAAATAAGGGGAATTGAGGGGAGTGGTAGTGTAGAAAATAAGGAGAAACGAGAGATTGAATAGAAGGAGAAGTAAGAGTAAATTATGGGATTGGTAGTATATAAAAAAATTATACATTAAAATGTTGGCTTGATTTAGATGAATTGAAAAGTTGATTACAATAAAAAAAAATGTAATGAAAAAAATTGCAGAAAATGTCAGCAGCAGGAATCGAACCCAAAACTTTCCGGTTACAAATTTCATTTTTTTTCAGACATTTTTATTCTATACTTTAAGATGTTCTGTTGGAGACAAAATGATAAAGCGTATGTGATTTACAAATATTAAAAAAAAATTTTAATTATTTCGTACTTAAATGTTCTTTTTTACTATTTATTTGAATACGTGTTTCCTTCATTCACAAAAATTAGTTTTAAAAAACATTCAATCATTCTATTGAAAAATAAAAAAATTGATTTTATAGATACTTGATAGTATATGAATAGTATATGAAAATGTTAAAATTAATTGAATTGTATGAAATAGAGAAAAAAATTTATTCGTTGGCAGCAGAATAAAGTAAACAAAATTTGAAATCTCTTGTTTCGTTTTGAATTTTAAAACTTAAAAAATGCTCTATTGGTATAAAAATTATAGAAAATTGTTTTGATCTATATTTTTTGCCAGTGAACAGTAATAAAAGTAAGAAATTATAAACAAACAAAAATATAAAGTTATAGTTGTTTTAAAATGTGCTAAAGTTTAATACGCAATTTAAAAAAAGAACCTTGATTTTTTCAAAGTTTCAAAAAATTCTTAATTGAACAAGTTTTTCTTAATTTATGATTTTTTATTACTGTTAACTAACAAAAACTCTACAATTAAAAATTTTCTTACAATTTTTATTTAGTTTTTATTTTATTAAAATTTGTTGTACTTTTGTCATAAGCCAAATAATAATTTTTTTCAAGGCTCAAAGTATCACATTCAGTCCGTCTTGACCATTATATTGATAAAAATTATTATTTCCATTATACCATGATATTTATTAAATATTTATATTGTGTAAAAATTAGAACAAACCTTTCGTAATTCACTATAGAGTAAAATAACTTTAAAATACGATAGTTAAATATCCTAATTGTTTTTGTTAATTTTCGCACAATTTGAATGTTTAATAAATAACTAGGTGAAATATAAAAATAAGGTTTATTCTCTGAAAGGAAAGTTTAAATTACAAAATAAACAACTATAAAGAAAATCGGGAGTCGAATTTTTTAGAATCGAGTTCCTTAAAAAAATATAATTTTTTTAAAACTGAGATAAGCAGGAGAGCCTTTTGCTTTTACTTGGATACTGTAAACTGAGTAAGAAGGCTTGCATTCAAAGGTATTAAAATTTTCAATACTTATAAATGCCATTTCATTCCTTCTTTTTTGAATCCCACATTAGGCAGCGAAAATATATAGATTTCGATCCCTTTCAAAAACCAATCGAAGTTGTCAAACGTAACCTGAAATAAATTAAAAACACCATTCTCATTTAAATCATTATAACTATTATAGAAGGCGCTTCAGAAACATAAAATTGGCCAAATCTAGTAGAATTATGCATACTAATACATCACTTTACCATCAAACTGTTGCTGTATTCAAATGTCATTAATGAAAAAATCTAAAATCGTGATAAGCAGATTAAAAAAATTAGTTTTTATTACAGCGATTTGGGATATCGAAAAGTATTCACAAAAATCTTGTTGCCACTGGGTACATAAAAGGATTCAGTTTAAGGTTGTTGGAACGACATGCACAAAAATAGCAAAATTTTTGAAACACTAAAAAATTACCAACGGCCGACGATCATTCGCTTTAGAGGTTTTAAAAATGCACTTTAAAAAATTTCTAGACCACGGAACGATTATAAAAAGAAAAACGCAAGTTGTATTTTTTATTCTAGTTTAAAACTCCCGCCAAGACGGATGCGACTTTTACCGACAGTGCATTTTCATAGTACTTCCAGGGTCTAGAAATTTTTCAAAGTGCATTTTTAAAACCATGAAACTGAATGATCGTCGGCCGTTGATAAGTTTTTAGTGTTCCAATTCCAACTTCGAATTTTGCCAACTGCTTAGGTATATTAAGTAATTTAATAGTAACTCATAAATTAAAGTTTTTAATAAAAATTCGTTTTACTGAGTATGAATTAAAATGTATTATTATAGATTCAGAGTAAATATTATAAATATTAATAAGATTAATATTATCGATGTCTAATACTATATTTTTAATTTCTAATTTATATTAATTAAAATTAACAACTAAATTGGAAAAAGTGTTCAAACAATCTTAATTATTTGTTGGTTAAACATTGTATTAATTGGTAGAGAATTTTTATTATTTTCTTATGAAATTTAATTCTTTTTTTTTAGTTAAATAGTCTTGTTAAAAAAATTTCCCGTGCGGTTAACAATTCAACTGTTTTGTAGAAATTTCGTCTTTTTAACTTAAAAATTCAAGAGTTTGGTTAATTTTTTATCTTTCTTGCTTGACAAATCTTTTTTGTTTAAGATTTCCACTATTTTGTCGAAACTTCGTCTCCTTGTTTCAAAACTTCATCTTTTTAATTATAAATTTCATCTTTTTTGAGCAAAAATGCAACTATTTATTGAGAAATAATCCTGTTTAGGTTGAAGCTTTAAGAGTTTTATTGAAAATTTGTTGTATTTTTTTAGTGTATTCATCTGCTTTCAATTTGTGATAAAAATATTTTTTGGTTGCTATATAAACTTTTATATTTTTTATACAGAAATCACCTTTTTTGGTTAATCTAATACTTCAATTTCCTAACAAATTGTTAAACTTTAAAATCAAATTTTGATTTTCTACTAAAAAAGATGAATTCCTATAAAAAAAAATAGTTGATATTCGAACCGTAAAATTTTTTAATTATAAATAAAAGATTGTTGAATTTATTAAAAAAAAAGAATTTTCACCCTAATAGTTCGACTTGTACAAAGGAGTACGACTATTAACCGGCAAGTGGAATTTTTAACCAAAAAAAGGTGAATTCTTGACAAGAATGATAATAGTTGATATTAAAAAAAAACAAAAAAAAAAGAATTTTCAATAAAACTATTCACGCCTCAACCAAAACAGATTAATTTTCAACCAACCAGTTGCACTTTTGGCGAAGAAAGATATAATTTATGATTAGAAAGATACATTTTTAAACCAAACAGGCGAATTTTCAACAAAATAGTTGAAATATTAATGAACATACTTTTCAGTAAAAAAAGTTGTCAACCAAATAATACAATTTTAACCAAAAAAAAATTAAAATTTTTGGAATTCTTTTTTAAAATTATTTATTATTTTTAATTAAGATAAATTCTAAATCAAAATTTACAAGCAAACAGTTGAATTTGCAAGTAGATAATATTAGCCTTATCAATATTTATAACATTCAATATTAATCTATAGAAATAAATTTTAATGTATAATTACTAATTTTATTGAAAAATTAAATGTATGAATTACTATTAAATTACTTACTTAAGCGGTTGGCAAAATTTGACGTTAGACATGGAGATTGCAATAAAATACTTGAAATAACTTTTTTAGAATAAATAATCAACTAAACGGCAAAAGTGGAGCTTAAACAAAATATTTTTCATATTAGTTAATTTAATTTAATAATATATTGCTATTTGTTCAACCAAAAAGTTTACATGTTCATGTGAATTTTATTAAAAAATGAAGAAAAATAACTTTCTTATTATTTATAATCTATTCTTTTTTTAAAGTATTCTATAATTGTAAGTGAATCGCACCATTTTATTTTGATAAATTAAATTTTGATCCATTTTTCTTGTGTTCCACTTCTTGTCTCACTAATGGGCGATCTGGCTAGCTTAAAAATATCCATTAATAATAATTAACTATAAAAATAATAATGTATTTTTTGTCCCAATCGGTCAAATAATATATTAGTCACTTATTACAACGGGTTTTGAATCAAAAATCACAAATAGAAACTTTAACTCAGAACGTCAACCGAAACTCATTCTAACCTCCAAATTAAGATCCAACACTGACAATCGAATTTTTTTAAATATGGACTAATTCAATCCAAAATATTATAGTCGCTTCGACTTTTAAAATGTAATCTCAATAAAATTGCCTGATGAGGATAGAGGTCCACTATCGAAACTTAGCAATAAAGAACCAATTTTTATGCAATAAATTCTGTAAGAGTCGTAAGAATTGAAAATTTTAAATTTATTTTTTGATTCAAAATTTTTATTAATTTCTTCCCGGATGTAAAAAAACATGGAACACATCTATCCATATATTTTTTTTATTTCGTTATTCGAAACTACATTTTGCATACGTATTTACAGCGAATCAAATAGAAATACTTTTGATTAATTTTAAATTAACATTCAAACTGCACTATAAAATAAAAAACGGTGAAAGCTCCTTGATCAGTAATAAAACTAAATTTTAATATGAAATACTTCATGAAAAACGTAATTATATAAAAATCTTATTTAGAATAGAATTGAATCTTAAAGTGATAGTTACAAACCTAACCTTCTCTTGTTAAATCTGATTCGTTTCGGAACAAAATTTAATTTCCATTTCCTTTTGATAGCACGGCAACAATATGAAGGTCATTCATAACGATGCGGTTTTTTGTGCATCGTTGCAAATAACACAGGCCGACAAAATTTGACAAAGGTCCGGAACCAGAGACCAGACCTAGTATACCCGAAGGTTTTTGCTGCGCTGAATCCGAATCCGACCTCAGAAAAATTCCATCACCCTCAGTTTTCGAGATATTGTAACCTAAAAGTGCAGAAAACACCGTTTTTTGCTATATTTGAGGTTACATAGCATCTTGAATAAATTTTTTTTTCAAAAACGGGCGAAAGCATCACAAAGGAGCACTCCTGCCCTCTGAAATCCATTTTTCAGATTCAAGATAGCTTTTTTTTTCATCGATATATCATTGATTGAAGTTAAGTATTTTCGCAGTTTCGTAACTACGTTAAAACACCCTATATAGCATATGTGAGGCTATAAGCCCAATTTATAAGTAGTCGTATTCGATCGAAAAAATCTATATATAGGTTTTTGAGGTTGCTTATTAAGAATATGAAGTCAGATTTTGAAAATTCAATATGGCTGCCATTTTGGATCCACCATTTTGAATTCGTCAAATTTGATATTGGATTTGTAATCAGCGACCTCCAAAACCCCTTAGTATACATTATCATACCGGGTATACATTATATACCGGGTATACCGGGTATACCGGGTATACATTATCATTACCGGTCTTGGGGGTGAAATTTTTCATATTTGAATCCGCCATATCTCGGCTATGAAAAATCTTATCAAAAAGTTAGGCATCGCATTTTGAAGGTAAAGAGTAGTTCTTTACGATGCCATTGTCAGTTTGTGAAAAAAAATTTTTCGCGATGTTACGGGGCCTCGAACACATCAAACTAACGGGTTTTTGACCCTATTAGGTTAGAATATCTCGAAAACTGAGGGTGATGGAATTTTTCTAAGGTCAGATTCGGATTCAGCGCAGCAAAAACCTTCGGGTATAGTAGGTCTGGTCTCTGGTTCTGAGAATTGTTGGCCTGTGTAATTTACGCAAATCGATTACAGAAAGATACTCGAATATTTTATCAACAATGAGACTCGGTAGTTGGATCTTGCAATACTCTCGAACTAAATTAAGAAACATTCATTACTCAGTTCTAATAATTCTTTTCTGGCCCTCCCTTTTTCAATACTTCTTTCCAAGTATAGAGTGTATGCCGGAAATTCCTTACAATAACCAGAATCCAGGATTTCCATCAAATTTTTGTTTCTGACAAAGCTAGCCAGTTTACTTACAGGTTTCGTTAAAATGTTGTAGAACGTTACATCAAATTGCTGATGAAAATTCCTTTTTCGCAATTTCATCACTTCTAGTTCACATTGTGTGTACCATTTAAGTAGTTCTTCAGATTTAAGAATTTTCAATTCGCTTGATTGGACAACAACAGCATTTTTGGAGGTAGATCTCATGTTGACTAAAATCGCTATCAACAACTTCAAAATGTATTTTTTAGGTAACCTCAACTTCATGTACGCTGTTGTGACAGGACTGTCGATATTGCATAATAAATTCAAAATGGTTTCTATGACAGAAATTTGTTCTGCTACAGCTAAGATGATATTGAGATCACCTTTCTTTTGAGCGAAATTAAGAGCATCTCTGTAGTTGAAATAATTATTTATATCGTATTCAAGTAGAACATCTACCAATGGTGAACACTGAAATTGAATTGCTTTTATAAGCAACGAACGTACTCAAATTCCGCTGGTGAAATTAATTTTTGCTTCATAATTTAGGAGACATCTAAAAATTTTGGGACGAAATTCTTCAGTTTTAGTTTTTCTTAGAGATCTAGATTGAGTGTTGAGACTGGTGAACCTTAGATACGTTGATTCTAAATGCATAATCTAATGGAGAATTTCCGTCAGCAGTTCTTGATTCTCAGGAAGCACCTTTTATTAAAAGCATTTCCGTAATTTGAAGATATTTTTCAAAACAGAATGAAGAAACTAGTACCTCTTTTGAAGGATAACACAGGCCCACAAAAAAAACAAAAGTGTCTGTGCAATTGACCAGACCTATATATTCTTATGTATTTTTCGACGCTGAATCCGAATTTGCAATAAAAAAGTAGGGTCCAGCTACTTTTTTATGGGGTTTGGATCGAAAAACCTCATTTTTTACGGGTTTTTCATGGTTTTTTTTAAATAAAAAAAAAATAAAGAAAAATTTTATTTTTTGACTTCAGAATCGAATTCTACGGGAAAAAATACATCGAAAACCATGTTGTGATTTTTTTTTACAAAAATTTCAACCCACCATACGGCGATGAAAAGGCAGAAAATCGCGAAAAGTGAAAATTTGCTTCAAATT
>NC_046666.1:5164811-5166623 GCF_010883055.1 Belonocnema kinseyi | reverse complement strand
ATAGGTTCTAAGTCTTACTTTATGATCAAGGGTCAAAAAAAGTTCTAGTTTTGTGATTCATGTAGTGGAAAACCTCCAGAACAGTATCCAAAACATCGATTTAAAAAAAAAAAATCAATTTATCACGTTTATTGTCCACTTACGCCGACTAGGAGTTGTTTTTTGAAAAAAGTGACTTAAAATTCGTGATCAGCGACCTCAAAAACCCCCAGTAAAGTATTCTCAATGTTTATAAATCGGTTTAAAATCGTAAAACTTGATTTTAATGTCATTTTAATCAAATTTGAAGCAAATTTTCACTTTTCGCGATTTTCTGCATTTTCATCGCCGTATGGTGGGTTGAAATTTTTGTAAAAAAAAATCAAAACATGGTTTTCGATGTATTGTTTCCCGTAGAATTCGATTCTGAAGTCAAAAAAATAAAATTTTTTTTATTTAAAGAAAACCATGAAAAAACCGTAAAAAATGAGGTTTTTCGATCAAAACCCTATAAAAAAGTAGCTGGACCCTACATTTTTATTGCAAATTCGGATTCAGCGTCGAAAAATACATAAGAATATATAGGTCTGGTCAATTGCACAAACACTTTTGTTTTTTTTGTGGGCCTGTGTTATTTTTATTATTAATATTTTTTAATTTTTGCAGAAAAATTCTTCGAGTCTACTTTTTGACAGGGAGAATTAAATTTGAAAATCCATCATCAATATCCTCAAAACGTACATGTCCAGATGTGCTTTAAATTCTGAACGTTCAAAAGAACGAATTTTTTCACTGATGACTTTGTAAATTCTAAAAATGGCGAAAATATTTGTAATTTATATTTAAAATAATATATTTACTGAAACAAAATTATAATGCATTTTCATGTTGCAATTTGGGGCCAAGCCTTTCCTATTCTGGGCTCAGCTAGCGCCATGACAATATTTCAACACGGGTAGTTACTTACTTGATTTATTATTGATTCTGAACTAATATTGAACTAACTGCTCATTGAAACTTCGGAAGTACAATTTCAAAACCACAGCCTGATCTGTCTACATTTTGAGGTTGTAACGCCATATTTTCACTGTATTGGTGAAATTTTTTTTTAAGGGAAATCTTTCTATAATTATACATTTATGGACACAAAACTTCATTTTCACCATGAATTGTAATTAAAAAATGATAGTTTATTTAAAATATTAGTTTTACTAGATTTACCGAACAATTTTCGGAAATTAAGGGTAATTTTTGGAAATTTATGGTAAAATGATCGTCAGTTTCCGGGAATTTTCAGTTAATTTGTAATATACGGAAAAATTCCATAAATTTAGGGTATCCAAAGGTTTTTTGAGAAAATCCACAAATTTTCCAAAAGTTACGGAAATTTATGAAAAAGGGCTAAATTACCGGAAATGTTAGGTATTCATTTTGAAATTGGTCACTTTCCACACACAATACATGCGTCAAAAAGCAAACATTTTGTCTTCTACCCCGGTGTTGGTTGTCCGATTAGACTTACGGGGGTGAGGTAGGAGTACAGTGCGTGGGGGGGGGGGAGTAGGGGGGAGAAGGTACGAGTTGAGAGAGCGTAGCATCCCGATGTGGTGCCAGCAGGGCGGTGCCTAGTTACGCGGGCTACCTTGCGGAGCGGCGGTCTGGCCGTGTTGCTGACGTGTAGCGAGCCAGCGGTCGAGAGCCTGCATCCCCCGAGGCGGGTTCGCTTGGCTTGTAGGTGGGGGCAGGCACACCCGCTTAATGTCCCCGGACATCAGCTTCCGCCAAGCGGATAGTCCATCCATTAGGAGAAGAGGCGAGGTTAAACGATGAGCG
>NC_046666.1:5162536-5164711 GCF_010883055.1 Belonocnema kinseyi | reverse complement strand
CCTGGAGTCTGGACGAGAACGTTCGGAACCGGTGTGCCGGGCGGAAGCTCGTCACGCGGTGAGTCAGAAGGATTGACCCCCGCAATTGTGCCGGCCTCCGGCCAGGCGGGAGAACAGGGGCCGGCGCTGTTCGCGTCAGGCGCCTCGAGAGGTACCAGTCGGAAATTAATGAATTCGGTTGGCCGAGGTAGCGGCACTGAAGGTGCGGTTTTCAGTTCCCTCGGACAGGGCGGTGAATCGTGGGAGTTGATTACACGCGGTCTGCTCGGGCCGGCGGCGTCGTCTCGGTTGATTACGTTCACCGGTGGGAACACATAGCGCGGTTGACTCGCGAACGCGGGTAAGGGGAGGAAAAGGGTTTCGACCGCGGAAGGGTTTACGCACGCGCGGGTCCCGGGTGCCCTCGATTCCTCTTCGGATCCCTACCAGGTTGGCCCACCCCTTAACGTGGGGGTGGGACGTGCTCGGGCTGTATCGGGGCACATTAGCGAGGTGCGGGCGAGCCACGTATTCCTCGACCGGTGGATGTGGTGCCGAGTCTCCTCCTGATGATGCTTGCGGCGCGACGTGCCCGACGTTGGCGCGTCCGACGATTCGGGCTAGGGCCCTGTCTGTCTTTTGGTATAGGTATGTCTGATCACACTCCCGTCCCGATGAGTGATGCGTAACTCCTCAGTGAGCCGGAGCAAGCACTTCGGTGAGTTTCCCATCCGGCACCGCGACCCTCGCTCACTGACCTAACTAATGGGAACTCGGCACTACGGAAGTCTCCTTCTGGCACCGGCAAACCCGCCTACCTCAGGAAAATAAGCGGGCACGACAGGGATAAGCCCCGGCACCCTGCTGCCTATTTTCCGCCTAACTACACCAATCACTCACTCGGTTGTTAGCCGCTAACGTCACTGATAGCTATTGCACCGCGAATACACTGAAACACACGATGGCTCTCGCGAACACCGATGGCAAGAGTTGAAGTCTTGAAAGGAGACGGAGATTCGTTTAAGAACTAACACTGGAATTGAACAGTAAGAAAACTGTTTATTTTGTTGGTCGGTATACAGAGGCGAGGCAGAGCGGATCTGCCTACCGTAAAGTCTCAACGAGAACTCTCCTTAAATACTAGTTTCTCTCCCGGTAGACGCGAGTGAAGCTGGCCGAGGGCAGTGGGAGCGGCAGCGAGCCCGCTGATTGGCCGCGAGACCGACAACGGAGTCGCAACCAAGCAGTGGGGGAGCGCTGCCTCGCACGCACTACCTCGGTCTTCGAGCGTCGACCGGAAAATTGTTAAAAATTCCTATATTTTAATTAAACTTTAAAAATATAAAGATTTATCTAAAAATTACGAAACTTAAACTAGTATTAATACTCGATCGTAGCTTCATGATTCAGAAAGAATCATGAAGCTACGATAAATGGAACGGAAGTTGGAGTTTTAACGTGAAATTGTTTATTTAAAAGCATTAATTAATTATTTTCTTGTATGAATTATTCCTTAAAAACTTCCTTTTATTGTTTTTAGTAAAACTTTCGTCCTCCAACGTTCCTTCCACCTTAATTAAACTTTAATTCAATCTTAACTAATTACATGACTATAATAGACTATGAGGCCTTAAATCTAATTAAGATTTAAATCTATTTTGCTAACCAAGAGGGGGGGGGGCTTCATAAGCTGAGCTTATTATTATTATTATTATTATTTTTTTTTAAATGTAAAAGCTATTTCCCTTTTCTATGGTAAAAAGAAGAAAAGGCCCGTGAACTAACGCCGAAAGTCAGATGGTACAACACATAGGGAGCCCTCGAGACACGGTTAGATCGATTTATAGTTTGCTTTTTCTTTATTCTTTAATCTGTAATTTTTTTACCATTTAATTATCTTTCAAACGCCGCGTCTCGAGGTGCCGGTTGAGCTCCCCGGCTCGTCCCGTGCGCCAGAGGAGGAAAGGTAGAGAGGATAGAAAGAGAAGGCGAATGAAGAAGGAAAGGAGATAACGCTCGTGGGAGGGAAAGAGAAGACACTGGCGTACTTGATTAAAGCATGCTGCCGAGTTTTCGTACGGAACGAAAACACGGCGGCAGGCTCGTGTTTTTTCATGAGCCGGGGACCTTTTCGTGCATTTACCGTTACACAGGCCAGCGGCAGATGTGCCGAAACAATAGTAATTACTTTACAAG
>NC_046666.1:5159557-5162436 GCF_010883055.1 Belonocnema kinseyi | reverse complement strand
GCGGCAGCCCTGGCTGAGCCCTATGTACTAGTTTATGTCGGGTGCCTCGCGGCAGCCCGGCCCTATTTTATTCTAGAAAGATGCCTTGCGGCAGTCTCACTTTATTATTTACATGCTGTGCGCGCCTCCGCCGAGGCGCGTATGCTCTGGCATCCCGATAACTGACGGGTGCCCGCTGTCGCAGTTGATAACGTCGTCCGATGTCATCTCGTTGTTCCTCAGCTTCTGCCGATGAGGTATGGCACGCCTTCCCGGCGGTACCTAGTCTGCCATGTCGACGCCCGCTTGGGTCGACCTCGTTCTCCTGCTCGTCGTCGTATCGCTCCTCGTCGTTCGTGTAATGGGACGAACTGTCCTCATCGTCCTCCTCCCTGTCGACGGTTTCGACAGGGTGCACGTGCGCTGCACCGCCGACGCTTTCGGATAGTGGTCTCGTGAGAGGTGGCGGCATGCCGACCTCTGGCTCGTTTGTGTCTCGTTCCTGTGGTGGCATCAACCTTGCGGGCGCTGTTGCGGGCACCAGTACACTACCGTGCACTTTCTGGGCTGATCCTCCCCTCCAGATCCAATAAACCTCGCCCGAGAGATGATCGAGGATCTGGTAGGGGCCCCGTCGGACTGGGGCCAGTTTGGCGTTGTACCCCAGCACCTTGCTGCTTAACTGATGGTTGGGTGCATATACCCAATCTCCCGGAAAATAACGTGGGGGACTGGGTGCAGAGGCATGCTTGGCATGATAGGCCGCCTGTTGTTGGCGAGCTTCCCGCTCACGATCCTCGTAGCTCGCTGCTGGTACTTCTTCGCGTGCCTCCGGTTGAAGTTCCCACTCTCCTGGGCGAAGGATGGTCCTGCCCATGAGGAGATGGCTAGGGGTGACTCCAGTGGCGGCGTTCTTACGTCTTCTTAGCCCGAAAAGAAGATCGGGTAAATGCTGGTCCCACGTGCGTTGGTTGCCTTGGTGCAGACGGAGCCTCAAACCTTTCTTCAGTTCTTGGTTCCGCCGTTCTATTGGGTTGGCACGTAGGTGATAAACTGGGGTCGTCCACAGTTCGGCGCCCCATCGGCGGCTCGCCTCGACCCAAACCTGACCCGTGAAATGGGGCCCGTTGTCACTCAGCACCCTGCGCGGGTATCCGAAGCGACTGAAGACCTCCTCCTCCATGAGCCGTGTAATTTTGGGGGCTTCGGCTGTCCTCAAAGGAAAAGCTTCTACCCAGCGGGTAAATAGGTCAGTTACCACCAGAATGTAACTGTGGCCCTGACTAGTTCGGGGATACGGGCCCATGAGATCGACGGCGACCGTATCCCATGCGCGCTTCGCCGCTCGGGGTCGTTGATTATCGGGATGCTTCGCTTTTACCGGTTTGCAACATATGCATAGGTGGCAGCCGGCTACGTATCGGCGAATCTCTCGGTTCATTCCGGACCAGAAAAAGTTTTCCCTAATAGCCCGTATCGTCTCGTCGGTTCCCGGATGACCGGCTATTGCGGCGTCGTGATGTTCCCAGATGACCTTAATTCTCAATGCTGAAGGCACTCGTAATCTCCAAATCCCGGCGGTATCCTGGCACCACCATCCTTTCTCTGTTAAGCGGTGTCGATCCAGGAACTCCTTCTCAGGCTGCGTCGGTTGTGGCAACTCGGCCAATCTCCTCCATTCCAGGACGTCTTTGGTGATAGCCGGGTCTTCCTGTTGGGCCTCGATCACCTCGTGGTACAGCGGGGGCCGAGCTAAAGCGCTCAAAACAGGCACTGTCGTGGCGGGCCGTTTTGGCCATTGGCAGCAGCATTTGCTCCATGTCGGGCTCTCCGGGCGAGGCCTCGTCTGGGTTCGGATTGCGTGAGAGGGCATCTGGCAATTCGTTTTCTTTGCCGGGCACGTGTTCCACCGTGCGTGGAAAAGCGGTTAAGAAGAAGGTCCCACCTGGTTAGCTTATCCCTCGTATCCTTCTGGCGTTCTAACCAGGTGAGCGTTTTACTGTCAGTCCTCAATGTGAAGGGTTTGTCCTCCAAGAAGGGCCGGTACCTCTTAATAGCCCATACTATAGCCAAACACTCCTGCTCGTTGCAGTGGTACCGGGCTTCTGTGGGCGAGAACTTTGCCCTAGCGAACGAAATTATTCGCCTCTTTCCGTCGAGTTCGTCCTGCATTAGTACGGCACCCATCCCACGGGCACTAGCGTCCGTCTGCAGGACGAACCTTAACTCCGGGTCAGGCCTGCTAAGGGTGATTGGCTTCTGGAAGGCGGCTTTCGCGGCCTCGAAATGTTGAGTTTGGTCGAAAGCATATCCGACAGCGGGGCGAGAATGATGGAGGTGTTCGGAATATACTCCTTCACCCAGTTGCAAATTCCTAGGAAGGATCGCATCTCCTTGCGGGTTCGCGGCGGGGCGGCGTTCCGGATGGCCTCGACGTGCCCGGTTTGCGCCGAGTTTCCTTCTGTGCTAACCATGTGGCCCAGGTAGGGCAGAGTCGTCTGCCCGAAGCTGCATTTTGTTGGTGCGCCGGTCAGACCGTAGATACTCAGCCGTTTAAACACTAACGCCAAGTGCAGGAGGTGCTCGTCTCAATCTCGCGAGCAGACGACTTTGTCGTCGAGGTACGCGATTGCGTACGTACCCCATTGTTCTGCCAGGACCTGCCGCATTAAATTTTGAAAAGTTCCGGACGCGTTTTTTAATCCGAAGGGCATTACACGGAATTGAAACTGCCCGCCTCCAGGGGTTGAGAAGGCGGTATATTGGCGTGAGCTTGGCGCTATGGGCACCTGCCAGTTTCCACTCTTTAGATCTAGAGTGGAGAAAACTTTGGCCGTGCCGAGATCCTTTAACGTCTCGTGAATTCTCGGGAGGCACTGGGGAACGTCTACCGTCATACC
>NC_046666.1:5157587-5159457 GCF_010883055.1 Belonocnema kinseyi | reverse complement strand
TGGAAATTTTTGAATAATAAAATTCTCAAAAGCCCCACGTTCGGGCCGCCAATTGTCTTCTACCCCGGTGTTGGTTGTCCGATTAGACTTACGGGGGTGGGGTAGGAGTACAGTGCGTGGGGAGGGAGAGAAGGTATGAGTGCAAAGGATGAGGGGGTGAGGAAGGAATGCCCTGTGTCGTGGGCCGTCGCGCTGCAACGCGACGTTGAGAGAGCGTAGCATCCCGATGTGGTGCCAGCAGGGCGGTGCCTAGTTACGCATCCCCCGAGGCGGGTTCGCTTGGCTGGTAGGTGGGGGCAGGCACACCCGCTTAATGTCCCCGGATATCAGCTTCCGCCAAGCGGATAGTCCATCCATTAGGAGAAGAGGCGAGGTTAAACGATGAGCGCCGAGTGCGGCATTTATTATTATTATTTTTTTTTGTTTTTTTTTAGAGGGCGCGAATTCGAGGACTCAAAAGCCCAGGTTTGCGACGGTGACTCCCGCAAAGTCGTTTCGAGGAAGGCACTAGCAGAGAAGGCGAGAAGCTCTCCGGAGTCTCGTATGCGGCGAGGTACAAGGTGTCCGACCCTGGAGTCTGGACGAGAACGTTCGGAACCGGTGTGCCGGGCGACAGCTCGTCACGCGGTGAGTCAGAAGGATTGACCCCCGCAATTGTGCCGGCCTCCGGCAAGGTGGGACAAGAGGGGCCGGCGTTGTCCGCGTCAGGCGCCTCGAGGGGTACCAGTCGGAAATTAATGAATTCGGTTGGCCGAGGTAGCGGTACTGAAGGTTCGGTTTTCAGTTCCCTCGGACAGGGCGGTGAATCGTGGGAGTTGATTACACGCGGTCTGCTCGGGCCGGCGGCGTCATCTCGGTTGATTACGTTCACCGGCGGGAACACATAGCGCGGTTGACTCGCGAACGCGGGTAAGGGGAGGAAAAGGGTTTCGACCGCGGAAGGGTTTATGCACGCGCGGGTCCCGGGTGCCCTCGATTCCTCTTCGGATCCCTACCAGGTTGGCCCACCCCGGAACGTGGGGATGGGACGTGCTCGGGCTGTATCGGGGCACATAAGCGGGGTGCGGGCGAGCCACGTATTCCTCGACCGGTGGATGTGGTGCCGAGTCTCCTCCTGATGATGCTTGCGGCGCGGCGGCGCGACGTGCCCGACGTTGGCGCGTCCGACGATTTGGGCGAGGGTCCTGGCTGTTCTTTGGCATAGGTATGTCTGATCACACTCCCGTCCCGATGAGTGACGCGTAACTCTTCAGTGAGCCGGAACAAGCACTTCGGTGAGTTTCCCCTCCGGCACCGCGACCCTCGCTCACTGACCTAACTAATGGGAACTCGGCACTACGGAAGTCTCCTTCCGGCACCGGCAAACCCGCCTACCTCAGGAAAATAAGCGGGCACGGCAGGGATAAGCCCCGGCACCCTTCTGCCTATTTTCCGCCTAACTACACCAATCACTCACTCGGCTGTTAGCCGCTCACGTCACTGATAGCTATTGCACCGCGAATACACTGAAACACACGATGGCCCTCGCGAACACCGATGGCAAGAGTTGAAGACTTGAAAGGAGACGGAAATTCGTTTAAGAACTAACACTGGAATTGAGCAGTAAGAAAACTGTTTATTTTGTTGGTCGGTATACAGAGGCGAGGCAGAGCGGATCTGCCTACCGTAAAGTCTCAACGACAACTCTCCTTATATACTAGTCTCTCTCCCGGTAGACGTGAGTGAAGCTGGCCGAGGGCAGTGGGAGCGGCAGCGAGCCCGCTGATTAGCCGCGAGACCGACAACGGAGTCGCAACCAAGCAGTGGGGGAGCGCTGCCTCGCACGCACTACCTCGGTCTTCGAGCGTCGACCGGAAAATTTGTAAAAATT
>NC_046666.1:5146574-5157487 GCF_010883055.1 Belonocnema kinseyi | reverse complement strand
GTCCCGTGCGCCAGAGGAGGAAAGGTAGAGAGGATAGAAAGAGAAGGCGAATGAAGAAGGAAAGGAGATAACGCTCGTGGGAGGGAAAGAGAAGACACTGGCCTACGTGATTAAAGCATGCTGCCGAGTTTTCGGACGGAACGAAAACACGACGGCAGGCTCGTGTTTTTTCATGAGCCGGGGACCTTTTCGTGCATTTACCGTTACACAGGCCAGCGGCAGATGTGCCGAAACAATAGTAATTACTTTACAAGGGGGTAGGCAAACTCGTCGCTGAAGCTCATGAATCCTGAATTTGTCACGTTAGGCCTTAACTTGAAATTTCCTATCGGAAAATTTCAAGTAAAGGCATGTGAACAAATTGCTGGACGCTTGAGGTTCTCAATTCGTCGTTCCGACATACATCAATTTCGTGCACTTGTTGCAAAAAAGTTATTTATTTAATTTATAAACTCAGGGAAAGAAGATACAATTTTATCATTTTGTTAAAAATTCAATGACTTTGTTAGATCTTTAGTTAAAGCTCTTTTTTAGAAGAGAAACTTTTGTCTATTCATTTGTTTCATTAATTATTCAACAAAATTCAAAAAGTTGTTATGATGATATAATTGAAATTAATTGTTTGCTATTTTCTATACTATGAACAGCTGCAAAGAGATTTTTTGAATCTTGAAAAAAGTGGTTACAAACATTTTCAAAATGCGCTCATTTTTTTAATGTTTATTCAAAATAGCTGGCTAACGAACTTGACTTTTAATTTAGTACACTAAAACAGTATACAAAAAGCTTCATTCGTAAAAAATTGTTTCTTCGCATTCAGGGCGTCTAAAAACGTGGAAACTTGATAATTATTCTGAGGGCGGGGGGGGGGGGGGGGGGGGGATAATTTTCCAGAAATCTAATATCTTCTTTGATGAGAATGTAAAAATGAAAAATTGAAAATCAAAAGGTAATATATTAGAAAAATAACAAAAATTTCACAATAACAGAAAAATAAAATAAAAATCCTGGTGAATATTGTTGAATCAATTTATTTATTTTTGATTCAGATGAAAATAGTGCTATCAAAAAATACATAGTTTAACATTCAAAGTCACGAGGCACAATTAAATGCACAATTTTTGTTGATTAATCTTTTTCACATATCTTGTATAGTTTGACAGCAAAATGAATCTTTTGATTTTTTATCAGTAGCATCCAGCCAAAGAAGACGAATTTTAAACAAAATAGTTGAAAATACTCGAACAAAAAAGATTTTTTTTTCAACCAAGCAGTTGCACTTTTCTCCAAAAAACGATTACATTTCTACAACAAATCAATTTTGAACCAAAAAGACAAACTTTCCACCAAGACAGATTTTTTTAGCCAGTAAAGAACAAAAAATCCATCCAAAATTGTTATTTTTATGCCAAAAAGAGAGATTTTTAACAAAACATCTGAGCTTTAAACCAGATAGATTTACTTTTTTTGAATTCTCATCAAAAAAAGATTTGAGTAAAATTTAATTCCCCTCCCCATTTTTGTTGAATTCGTTAGCCAGATATTTTGATAAAAGTTCAAAAAGTTAGCGCTTTTAAAAAAATTTTAAAAGCACTTTTTTCCGAATTTTTAATCGTAAAAAATTACATTGACAATAAGAAATAAATTTTTTGGAAAAATGATGCAAGGTGCGAGAACAGATGAATCAACAAAAAATGTGCTTTTAAAAAAGATGTACAAATGTGTGATAAACTTTTTTTTATCAAAATACATGCAAAATAAAAAAATAACTTTTTGGAAAAACGGCACAAGCTGAAATATCATTTTAACTTGTAAAATTTTTTTTCTCAATTATATCTACGATTTTTTTCAAACACTTCTCGCTAGGATGCTCATTTTTGCTTAAAATTTCAAAAATAAAATTGAAAATAAACAAATTAATTTCTCATCATAGAAGGTATTAGATTTTTGGAA
The DNA here is from genome assembly GCF_010883055.1 of Belonocnema kinseyi. Classification (NCBI taxonomy): domain Eukaryota; kingdom Metazoa; phylum Arthropoda; class Insecta; order Hymenoptera; family Cynipidae; genus Belonocnema; species Belonocnema kinseyi. The sequence goes on along the minus strand of NC_046666.1, from coordinate 5,155,534 downwards.
AATTTGTAACCTAACAGACTCAAATTCTGCAGACACACAGAAGGTCTCAAAACATGGACAGTACATCAAAATAGGTGGTTTGAAACTTTCTAAATTCTAATACCTTCTATGATGAGAATTTACTTTGTATTTTTTCAGTTTTATTTTTCACAATTAGAAAAAACAAAAGCATCCTAGTGAGAAGATTTTCTACGAAAATTCATATATATAATTTAGACGAAAAATTGTATAAGTTAAAATGATATTTTAGCTTGTGTCGTTTTTCTAAAAATTTTTATTTTTTATTTTGCAAGTATTTTGATAAAAAAAAGTTTATTACACATTTTAAAATTTTTTTTGAAAGCACAATTATTGTTCATTCATCTGTTCTCGCACCTTGAATAGTTTTTCACAAAATTTTATTTTTTATTGTCAATGTAATTTTTTACGATTAGAACAAAAACTATGCATTGTATTGGAAAATTATTAATAAAAAATTTGTGGATCTTTTTCGAATGAACAAATTTGGCCTCCTCAGTTTTTTTCGTGGCTTGTATCTTTTGTCCAAAATTTAATTTTTCTCATTTTAATGTTGTTTACGAATAAAACAAGAACTACGCGTCCTAGTGCATAGTATGACCACAAAGTGAAATTTTGGATTCTTCATTATTTTTTGTGCAATCACAAATTTAAATTTTCGATTTTCCAGAAAAATTCAAAATTTTAGGTTAATATTGTAGGGTGTTCAAAAGTCAACGTTTCTCTTCCTCTTAGTTTTTATCATATCGTTCGTTATTTCGCTTAAAATGTTCACTTTCATTTGTTTTTCAGAATTTTGAAAATGCTGTAACTCCGGTAATTTTTTTTATCGAAAAAAATCCAATAGATAAATTGTTCTTTTTTAATATTGTCAATATCCGTAAATAGAAATTTTAAATTCGGTAAAAAGTGCATTACAAATATTTTTAAAAGCGCTAACTTTTTGAATTTTATCAAAATGGCTGGCTAACGCATTTAAGAAAAATGGAGAGGGGCGGGGGGCTGAATTTTAAACAAATCTAATACCTTCTCTAATGAGAATTTAAAAAAAATCTATTCAATTAAAAAACTCAGCTGTTTTGTTAAAAATTAGTCTTTTTGGGATGAAAATTCAACTGCGTTGTAGAAAATTTCTCTTTTTGGCATGAAAATAACAATTTTGAATGGATTTTTTATTCTTCACTGGCTAAAAAATCTTTCTTGGTAGAAAGTTCGTCTTTTTGGTTCGAAAATTGATCTGTTTAAGAAAGTTCATCTCTTTTTGGCGAAAAATGCAACTGCTTGGTTGAAAAAAATTTTTTTTGATCGAGTATTTTCAACTATTTTCTTGAAAATTCGCCTTCTTTGACTGAATAAAACTGTTTTTGGTTGTAATTAAAATATTTTTTGGTTGAAGTGTCAACTATTATATCTTAAAATGAAAATACAACTATTATGTTGTTAACCTGTTTTCAATTAGCTGGAAATCTATTTTTTGACTGAAAATTTAACTTACATTTTTTATTGGAACTTCTTTTTAGTTGAAAATTCATTTATGTTGTTGATAATTAAATTTTTTAAAGCAATTCTGAATCAGGATATTGAGACTAAGTCGTTAAAAAGTACTTTTTTGTCAAAAGTTAATTTTTTTAACTAGAAATATAACTACTAATCCATTTCTGGTTGAAAGTTTATATTTTTTCTAGACAATTTTATTTAAGAAGAGCCAACCTTCTCACTATAAGTGGGTTGCACGATCAATTGCGTCAATTACTAGTCTAACCGAAACTTTGTTTTGATTTAAAAATTTATCAGTTTTCGTTAAAAATTCATGTATTTATAGTTATAAACAATGTACTACCTATTTTGCTGATAAAACATCTATTCATTTCTTCAAAAATGCAATGTCTACAAAATTCGATTTATGCAAAAAAACTACATAGTTCTATAGCCAATATTGTATAGATTATAATATTTTTTAATTTTTGGTTCCAGCTTTAAAAAAATACGATTTTTAAGACGGGCTCTGCCGCCCCCATTTCTTTATCAAAATTAGAAAGTAGATTTTTGTCCATACTTTAAAATGTGTTAAAATTTTGTTAAAATTCTTTTGTTTTAGGCTGAAAATTAATTTGCTGACTGAAAATTGAACTACTTTGCTAAAAATGCATGCATTTTGACGAAAATTCGGTTTTCTCATAGAATAATAATCTTCTGGGTAGAAAATTGAATTATTTTGTTGAAAATTTGTTTTTCTTATGTTGAAAATTCGTTTTTCTTATGTTGAAAAATAATTTCGTTTAGCTGTAAACATAAATATATTATTTTAAGTTGAAAATTTATGTATATTATTAAAAATGAGTATTTTTGCTAGAAAATTAATCTTTTTGGTCGCAAATCAATCTTTTTGGTTAAAAATGAATTTTTTCTTAATTATTATCATCATTATATTTGAAAATTCTTTACTTTGTTTAATAATGTAACCATTTTGTTGTTTTGAATTCATGCTTTGTGGTAGTACCATTTTGGGTTGAAAATTCGTCTATTTTTATGAAAATTTGTTTTCTGTGGTAGACCTTTAATCATTTTCGTTAAAAATTTGACTTTTTGACAGAAAATTGTACCAGTTTGTGGTAAATTCGTTGAGTAGGTTTAAAAGATAATTTTTTCAAACTATAATCATTCGATTTTGGGTTGAAAATTTATCTTTTTTAATTGAAAATTCATGTTTTTTCGTTAAAAGTTGATGTTCTGTTATAGAATAATAATTTGCTTTGTTAAAAATTAATCTTATTGGTTGGTAATTAATTTATTTTTTTTTAATTTAAGTAACATTTTGTTGACAATTAATTTTTTAACTGTACATATAATTATTCCATTTTGGGATGAAAATTCATCCTTTGTAGTAAAATATTAATCATGTTGGCGAAGCATTTGTCTTTTTAGTTGAAAATGTAACCAGTTTGTTGAAAATTCGTTTTTAAGGTTATAAAATAATTGGCTAAACTATAAATATATTCAATCCATTTTGTGTTAAAAATGTATTTTTCCAATTGGAAATTTATGTATCTTTTTTTAAATTCATCTTTTTTGGCAAAAAATTATTTTTTTAGAATTGGAAATAAATCTTCTTGGTCGAAAATTCAACTATGTATTTGGTTCAAAATTGATTTTTTTTTATTGAAGATTAATCACTATAGTCAAAAATTCATTTTTTTCTTTGAAAATATAAAAATTTGGTTGAAAATTCTTCTTGTTCGTTGAATATATTTATAACTTTTAATATAACTATTTCTTTCTGGATTAAAAATTTATATTTTCTATTTGAAAATTCATGTTTTATGTAAAAAGTTAATGTTTCCTGATAGAATAATAATTTTCTTCGTGAAAAATTCGTCTTATCGGCTGATAATTAATTTCTTTTGTTAAAAAATTAAGTACATTATGTTGAAAATTAACATTTTAAACTATAAATATGTGTTCCATTTTTTATTGAAACTTTATTTATTTTTATGAAAATTTGTTTTTTGTAGTAGAATATTAAACATTTTTGTGAAAAATATGGCTTTTTGGTTCAAAATAAAAACCAGTTTGTTGAAATTCGTTTTTCATGGTTACAGAATAATTTGGTTAAATATAAATATAATCAATCCATTTTAGGTTGAAAATGTATCTTTTCTAGTTGGAAATTCATTTATTTTTCGAAAATTACTTTTTTTTAAATATTAATTATTTTTTAACTGTTAATATAATTATTCCGTTTCAGATTGAAAATTAATCTTTCTTATCTGAAAATTTATGTTTTTTGTTGCAAGTTCATGTTGAAAATGAATTTTTTTAAATGTAAAAATAATAATGCCATTTTGGCCTAAAAATTCATCTATTTTGTTCAAAACGCGTCTGTTTGGTTGATAGTTAATTTATTTTGGTTGAAAATTTGTCCAATTTGTTAAAAATTCGTTTTGCAGGGTTACAATTATTTTTTTAAACTATAAATTTATTCACTCTATTTTGGATTAAAAAATTATCTTTGTTAGTTTGCAAGCTAAGCGTTTCACCGAAAATTCGTCTTTTTCGTAGAAAATTAATAGTCTTGTTTGAAAATTCATTTTTTTCATATTTATGATTCCTCATTTAATTATAAGCTTGGAATTTTGTAGCAGCCTCGTTTTTCAACTGACGCACCTAAAATTAAATTGTATTAGGTATGTTAGGTTGGCAGGGGAAATCCAACATGTCTGCACCCCGAGGGCCAAACAGTAATACCAACTGTATGCGGTTGGATCTTTATTTTTTTATTGAAAATTATTGAAAATTGAAAAAGTGTATTTAGATATTATTGTTCATTTTCCAAAAACTATTCAATTATATAATAAGATTTATAATTTTTTGTATAACGATTTTATTATGTAATTGAACACCTATTGATAAATAAATATCTAAATGAAAAATAATGTGAATCTGTTCGATAATTTTAATAATAATTATCAATTAATAATTCAATTGATTTAGAACCTGTAATTAATACTGAATGATTATTCTTAATAATTAATTAATTAAGATTTTATCAATAAACAAAGAAAATGGTCTAATTTTTAGAATTTACACTAGAAATAATGTTAAGATCTACTCCTTCGTGGCATTTTGAAAAACATAAAAATATGATAAAAAAAACCAATCTATTAATTATTTTATCTTTATTTTCACTTTTATTTTATCCCAGAAAGAATAATCGCAATAAGAAATATTGTCGGTTTTATCTTATAATCAAACCTTCTTTTGTTAAAATTCTATATTTCACTTTTATAACAGTTTTGTATCTAGTTGTTACTGACAAATTTTACAGGAAATTGCACAATTTTACTTACTTCTCGTGGACAACAGTATAAAAATATTTCTCATCAATACTCAAGAAAACTGCAGGCAAAATTAATTGAGCTGAAATTTTCTCTGTGGTCGAGGTGGTCTTTGCATTTTCGCTGAGCCGTCTGCTGCATTGCCGTTTGTCTTTTGTTCAATGTTTGGATTAGGGAGCGTTCACATGTTGCGTATCATCATTTTCGACCTTTTTACCCCCCCCCCCCAACCTCCATGTAGCAGATCGTAACATTTCTTTTGTCTCACTGCATAATAACATAATAGACTTTATTTCAATGAAAAAAAGGTTTTGAAGATGAATTATTGTCTAGAAATAAATAAAATAATATTTTGATGTAACACTGAATACATTTTCAATATTTTTTTAGTAATAAAAATATTGAAGTTACTCAATTTAAGTATTATTTGCAATTCACAAATTAAAAAATTTTAATACCATAAAGAATACAAAATTATAGAAAATTATAATAATAATAATATAAAGAAAAAATTTGAAATAACTATTTATCTGTTAAAAGTTTTTTAATGCACATAAATTCAAGCGAAAATTACATTTTGGGGTTTGGCAACAAGAAAATAAGTATTATCAGTTTGTTTTAAAATTTATTCAATAAATATCATTTCCATAAGATACTTGAGAAAATTAAAAAAGATTTTTGAATATTTCTGATTCTTTAGAAAATAATCGAGATTTTCAAGAATTTGATTAATTTTTGTATTATTTTAGAGGTTTACAAAATATTAGGAAAAATTCGAGTCTTTTTAAAAGATGTTAAGGACATTCAGAAGTTTTGAACGAATAAAAAAATACATTTGATACTTTTTCGGAAATGTTTGCAAGTTTTTAAATATCTCTAATCTATTTAAAACGTCTCAAATTTCTAATAGACAATTGTAAGTAACTCCAATTTTTCTTCAAAATGTTAAAAATGATTAAAGATGTCAACAAGTTGACTTTTAATCATCTAAATTTTCGCAGGAATTTAGAAAATTCGTCTTTGTAATTGAATTCAACTGTTTTCTTTTTGGTTTTAAATTAAATTTTTTTTCTTAAATATTATCTATTACATTTTCCATAAAAAATGTAACTATTTTGTTTTACATTCGTTTCGTTACGTCAACAATTATATTTTTAAATCTAGAAATATAACTAATCCATTTCTGATTTAAAATATTTTTTCCAGTTATATATTCTTTTTTTACGCCAATTGCAAATCTAACCAAAATATTGTCATAATTAAAAAAATTTTTGTTACCTTTGGTACCTTTGTGGTTGATAATTAATTCCCTTTGTAGAAAATTTAGCTATTTTGTGGAAATATCATTTTTATGGTTTAAAACAAATTTTTCTAGCTGGAAATATAACTAATTAATCTTGATTTAAAACATTTTGTTCAGTTCAAAATGTATGTATGTTGATAGAAATTCGTCTTTTTTGGTAGATAACTTTTTTTATTTTGTTTTTTTTTTATTGAAGTTTCAATCATTATAGTTAAAATTTCAGTTGTTAGGTTCGAAATGTAACTATTTTTTATAAATTCTTTTTCTTTAGTAAACTTTTTTTCAACTGTAAATAGAACTATTCAATTTTGGGCGAAACATGTATATTTTTTAGTTTAAAATTAATATTTTTATTGCAAGTTCGTGTTTTCTGATCGAATAATAATCTTCGTTGTAAAAAATTCATCTTATTGGTTGATTATTCATTTCTTTTTGAAAATTGAAAAAAAAATGCAGAGGAAATTAATTATGCTCAAAATGTCTCTCTAGTATTTGCTTTTCTTTTTCGTTGAATCTTTTGCTGCATTAGCGACTGTCTTTTGTTTCGTGTTCGGGCAGATTTGAGTTAGGTTCCCAACGATGGACCTCTGCCCTATTGCGCATGCGAGGCATACGGCTGTTGCCGTTCGCGCGCTTATTTGAAACGTATAATAAATCCATCTTATTAATGACTACAAATAATTTTATCTTAACTTTTTCAAGTAATATGCGGATGTTTTTTATGATATGCTAAGAATTACCTTGAAAAAATAAAATGAGTATTTACTAATTCAAGAAAAAATGTTATTTAATGTAATCTTGTTTTATTTTGTGAATTATTGGTACTAATTTTTACATTAGAAATGTTGTATATCAATTATAATGAACATATAAGTTTTATCATCGGACAACTGAAAAATTCCGAAAGATAAAATTTTGACACTAAAATTTCTGAATAATAAAATTCGCGAATCTAAAAATTACTGAATAGTAACATTTTCGATAGGCTTATAATATTACCAAATTGTAGAATTTCTGAATGAAATCATTCTCGAATTATAAAACACCAGAACATTTTATAATAGTACCCAACAGGAAAATTACCGAATTATAAAATTTCGGAATAAAATTCGCGAATAGAAAAATTCCCGAATAGTAAAATTTCCTGTCAGTTTTTAATATTACCGATTTGTAAAACTCCTGAATAATATCATTTTCGGATAATAAGATTCACGAATAATAAAATACATGAATAGACAAATTCCCGAACAGTTTATATTGTTTATAATATCACTGAATTGAAAAAATTCCAAATAGTAAACATTCCGAACAGTTTATAGTATTACCAAATCGAAAAAATCCTGAATAATAAAATTTCTGAATAATTAAACTCCCGAACAGAAAAATTCCGGATAGAAAATTGCCAAATTATAAAATATCCGCACTAGAATATTCCCAAAATATAGCATTTCCGAATTCAAGTGATTAAACAATTTTTTATAAATATGAAAACAATATATTTCGGGAGGAAAATTAAAGAAATAATCTACTGTATTTTTAATAAATAAATAATATTTATAAAATGTTTTAAAAATTATTTTTATTTAGGAATTGTCTACTTTAGATTTTTTGTAATTCGGTAATTAACTGTCGAGAGTTTTCAAATTCGGTAATATTACAAACTCTCAAGAATTTTACTATTCGGAAAATTTTCCATTTTTTAATATTATAAACTGTTTCTAGAATTTTATTATTCCTAAATTTTCCAATTCGTGAATTTGATTATTTGAGATTTTCCAATTTCAGAATTTTACACTTTCGAGAACTTTATTTCAAAGGATTTTTCAGTTGTCCCATAAATTCGACTGAGTTTCTACTTAATATTTAATTTATACAATTTAAATGACCATTTCCCGATGAATAAATATTAAATATTTCAAAATGTACTTGTCATAAAATTTTTATATGCATCTTAGTTGATATACAAAATTTTAATTTCAAAAATTAGGAACGATAATGAATAAATTTAAAAAAATTACATTTAATAACATGACATTCTTTTTTAATATTTACTGAATACTAATTTTATTTTTTAGCCTTATGCTCATTATACAGGGTGGACACGCTGGGGCTTACATGCATGGCGAGTTGAATGCTACCCGAATTGCACAACAGCAGGAGAGAAGCCATTATACAGGGGTACTTTTATATTTCGCGCCTTTAAAGTTGTATTCGGATCGGCCATTCGGCCGAGTCCGTGCATCTTCGGATCAAGTTTATGATAGTTTCCATGATTGCGTTCGAAATTTCAAACGGTTATGTTCAGATTCACCTGTTTGCCCTAATCGCTGTCAGTAAATGTAGGCAATGTTAATTTAAAGTTTATGCATGTAATATTTCATGCACTTTATTTGAAACATATTCTGTCTATTCATAACATACCTTTTTTATGCAGTAAAAGTAAGCATTAAACACCATTCACTCTTCGCCCACTGGAAGCACAGAATATTATTACTATTTTATAGTATTTTTCACTTAGCAGCTATTCTATAATGTTATTGGCATAGAAAAAAATGACGTTTACTTCTCAGTTCACATGTCTCACTTCATTATTAATTAAACAGTTTTATTATTTGTAATTACTATATAAAATAACCTATATTGTTTAAACACTTGTATCCGTTTGAAGTTTCGAACGTAACCATGGAAACTATCATAAACTAGATCCGAAGATGCACGGACTTGACCGAATGGCCGATCCGAATGAAACTTTAAAGGCGCGAAATATGAAAATACCCCTGTGTAATGGCTTCTCCTCTGCTGTT
>NC_046666.1:5129557-5146474 GCF_010883055.1 Belonocnema kinseyi | reverse complement strand
ATCCGAAGATGCACGGACTTGACCGAATGGCCGATCCGAATGAAACTTTAAAGGCGCGAAATATGAAAATACCCCTGTGTAATGGCTTCTCCTCTGCTGTTGTGCAATTCGGGTAGCATTCAACTCGCCATGTATGTAAGCCCCAGCGTGTCCACCCTGTATATTAACAACCATCCACGCACCACATAAATATTTTTAAATACAATTACTTTTATTTATTATTAATAAATACAAAAATGATACATTTTAGATTTTTAATAAGCGTGTAAATAGAAATCAATGACGGATTTTAACGATCAGCGAATTTCATCAGATTTTTGAATATTGCAAAAATTTATTCATAATAAATGTGTGATTTTAAAGGATTTTAAAGAGTTTCCAATATTTTCAATATAATCAAGAATTTAATGGGTGTTAAATGGATTTTAAAGGATTGAAAAATTTTAAATTACAAAAATTGAAAACTTATTTCGAAAAGAAGAGATACTCCATTATTTTGTTTGAATTCGACATTTGCTCTCAATTAAATATTCGAACCAAACGTACTAAGTATAAATCAATTTTACGGAAATCACAAACATTTTCAACAGTTTCTACAAAATAGTAGAATTTTGAACCAGAAAAGACGAATTCGGAAAATTCGTTAAAAAGTCATATTTTTTGGTTAAAAATTAATTATTTTTATTTGAAATTTTAACTCTCGGGAGAACCGTGAAAAAGGCGTAAGAGAGATATTATAAAAGTGTTTAAACGTTAGAAGTTGACATTTTTCGCAATATTTAAAATTTTGCAATTTTGAAAGGTGAAAATGGCAGAGACCGTTTGTTTACAGAAGTCACATTTTTTAGTACAAAAATCTATTAAGTCGTTTTAAATGTCAATTGATACTACATGATATGATACTCATTAAAAGTATATTTATCGCCTTTCGAATGTATATAATATTAATTTAAAATTAGAGTTTGGAGTGCGCATATCAAAAACAGTTTAATCTTTGAGGTTTTGAAACTCAAGTTTTTTCTAATATCTCAAAATTGCTAGATTTTTAATTGAAGATTTCAAAATACAATTAGTAATTTAATAATTTTGGTAATATTCAAGGGAACAATTTTAGGGTTCTGAATTTTCATGTTAAAGGCTAAATTTTTTATTGTTCTCTTTCATAAGCTTTAATTTTGTACTTAAAACTCCATTAGCTGAATTCTGGAAAGTATAAATAGCAATTTAAAAGTTATTATTTTTTAAACGATTTAAAGTTACTTTAAAGAATTGAAACTTGAAAGGGTTTCACTATACAAAAATTTTAATATCAAAATATTTAGCGATTAATATTTTTTTAATTCTAAATGAAGTTCAAAATTGTTTAAGTTTCAACGTTCCGGAATATCAATTTTGTTATTTTTAATGTTTACTGTTTAAAACCAAAATGTTTTTCGATAGTATTTTTTTAGAATAGTTAAATTCATTTTTTCGTTTTCGAAAAATTAGTTTAATTAGCGTTAATGTAAAATTATAATTTAGTTATGTAATAATAATGTAACTATTCTAGAATTTTAGAAGTTTCGACTTTGAAAGATTCAATTTATTTTTTACTTTCAGATTATCAAATTGTAATTACTTTGAATTTAAAATTATTCAAATTCAGGAGTTTTTAGTTTTCTATTATTTAATTTCAAACGTCCTTGATCTCATACAATAAAATTTTAATTCCTCTGAATTATGAATTATTATATGTCCAATATCCTAATCTTAAAGTATTCAATTTTTGACGTTTTGACATTGCCCTATTTTCAAAATGCTAACCTGAAATCGTCCCATTTTATTTTAAAGCAAAGTAATTAAAATTAGTATTTAAATTTATTTTTTTCGTGCAAGTATGATGCAAAAAATACTATACAATAAAAACTATAAAATACAATACTTATTTGTTTTTATTGTTATGCCAAAAATTAAATTTTCCATACATCATAACGCATCAATTAAAGACATATTTTCGATTGCTCGAAAGTTAACATTTAAACTGCACGACAAAACTAGAATATAGTGCAAGTTAATTTTTTATAAAGCAAGTCATTATATAAAAATTTTATTAAGAGGGGCAACGTTACAATATTTATTTCCTTTTTACAGAAGCACGGAAGCCATATAAGGATCCTTCGTAGGAACAGGGTTTTTTGTGTATCGTTGCGGATAGTTTACGCAAATCCGTTACAGAAAGATACTCGAATATTTTATCGACAATGAGACTCGGTAATTGAATCTTGCAATGCTCTCCAATCAAATTTAAGAAGCATTCACTGCTCAATTCTATTAGTTCTTTTCTGGCTTTTCCTTTTTCAATACTTCTTTCCAGGCATATGATATACGCCGGAAATTCTTTAAAACAACCAGAATCCAGGATTTGCATCAAATTTTTGTTTCTGACAAAGCTAGCCAGTTTACTTACAGGTTTCGTTAAAATGTCGTAGAAAGTTATATCAAATTGTGGATGAATTTTCTTTTCCTGCATGTTCATCACTTCTAATTCGCATTGTGTGTACCATTTATTCAGCTCTGCAGCTTCAAGGAATTTAAATTCTTCTGATTCAACGAAATTGGCGAGTTTGGAGGTAGATCTCATTTTAACTAGAATCGCAATCAATAATTTCAAACAGTCTTCTTTATGTGATCTCCTGAATGATGGGAGAGCTAATTGAAGGTTACGGAGGCGTGTGCGAGCAGTATTGGAGTTGCATACATTCACGATGGTTTCAGTATCAGGAATTTTTTCTGCTATAGCTAAGATAATGTTCAAGTCACCATTCATCAGAGCTACTTTAAGAGCATCTATGTACTTAGTCAAATTATAATGACAGTATTCCAGTAGAATATCTATTAACGATAAACACTTTAAGTCGACTACGGTACGCAGCGAAAATTTGAATGGATTCTCGAGGAAACTAACTTTTTCTGTATAGTTAAGGAGACATTTAACAATTTCAGGACGAAATTCATTATTATCTGTTATTCTCTTTGATGCAGTAACTTCTCCGAGAGAGCTACAAGAACATTCTGACTGTTCATCTTTCGATACTTTTATTTTAAATGCATAATCAAATGCAGAATGTCCCTCATAATTGCTAGACATTGGGGAAGCACCTTTTATTAACAGCATTTCTGTGATTCGAAGAAACTTCTCAAAAGAGGATGGAGTAACTGATACATCTTTTGAAGAATCCACATTTATAACGAAAGATGTACTCATTCTTCTTGAAATTAGAGTTTTGTTTGGATTTGTAACAGCATCATGTCTCTCCCGGTCCAAAGCATAATGCAGTGGTGTATATCCTTTATCCGTAGGCAGAATTTTAGCACCAGCATTTAAGAGATATTTGACAGTCGATACTCTTCCTGAAGCTGCTGCAAGATGCAGTGGTGTTTCCATAAACTTTGTCCTTGAATTAATATCAGCACCTGCTTTAATGAGTTCTTCCACCAATATTCTGTGACCACAAGTTGCTGCAAAGTGAAGAGCTGTTTTATTATTTTTACTCTTGAAATCAACTTCAACTCCATTCTGTAAAAATATCTTGACAATTTCTTCATCTCCAGTTTTGGCCGCAACATGGAAAGCTGGAACCACATCCATATCATGCTGTACTATATGTCCACGTGAAAAACCTTGCAAGTGTTCATGTGGTCTTTGGCAATGTGTAGCACTGGCTCCCTTATTTAGAAGCAACTTTACAACCTCTTTGCTTCTGGCTTTCGTAGCTAGAGCGAGTGGTGTAAATCCTGCAATATTAAAAGAATCAATTTTTGCACCTCGCTGCAAAAGCTCATTGACAATTTCCAAATTTCCAGCAGCAGCGGAAAGATGAAGTGGTGTATCACCTTCAGATGTACATGGATCAATTTCGGCTCCACATTGAATTAAATATTTCGAAACTTGTGCATGCCCATTAACCACAGATAAATGGAGAGGCGTTCTCAATTTTTCATCTCTGGAATTGATGTTATCCGGGTCTTCTACCGTCACTAACAATTTCACAATTTCCTCATTTCCAGTTTCTGCGGCAAAGTGCAGGGGCGTCATTTGGCCTGGGATGACAGAGTTAAGATCGATTTTTTGTTTCGAAAGAAACTTGATCATTCCGGTTTTGTTCTTCTTGATGGCCAAAGAAAATGGAGATATATCATGGGTGTCTTCCAAAGTAACCAGCGCTCCTCGTTCGATCAGAACTTTGGTGATTTGCACACTTCCTGAATTTGTAACATAATGTAGTGGAGTGTAACCCTTTTCGCATGATGCATGTACTGAAGCACCATGAGTCAAGAGACTCATTATTATTTCGATGTTTGGATTCGGGTTTCCGGCTGCAATATGGAGTGGAGTTTTACCATCTTCATCCTTTTCATCGACTTTAGAACCACTTTTTAAGAGAAGATCAACAAAGAGCAAGTTGCCAATTTTCGTAGCAACATGAAGAGGTGTTGCTTTCTTTAAATTTTTTAGATTCGCAGTCGCTTCATTTAGTAATAACTGGACGACGTCTATATGATTCCCTTTAATTGCCAGATGCAAAGGGGTATTGCCATCTTTATCTCCTTTGTCGATTTCAGCATTCCTTTTACGAAGCAGGCAGATTATTTGTTCGTGGCCTCTTGCAGCTGCAATGTGTATTAGTTTCTTTCCAGATACTTCGCCTTCAATAGAATCTTCTTTAAGCAGAGAATGTGTGAGTTTAAGGTGGCCATTATGAACAGCAAGAAAAAGGTGACTGTAATAAGTAGTATCGTTGTAGTTACATTCATGGCTTGACCATTTTTGATGTTTATTTGGTCTTGTAAAGTCTCTAAATCCTCCAGAGTTCCTTGAACCACCAGCAAATCTAAAGTTCCGGTTCATGATGAGACCCTTGATAGATTTTCTTCCACCTTGGAGTGAATAATGTTCTATTCAAGCCAGCAACATTTCAACACTTTCTGGAATAAAAATAGTACAATTTGAACATTCTCTTTATTTCATCCACAAATAACTATTTTAGTGTCTCAAGTAGTGTCGACAGGACGTAGGCTGCTTAAATAAAAACTCTTGTCATAAAGAATTAAGATAAAAATTAAAATTTTCACGTTGGATTTTTTTCTTTTGCCGGTGCGTGAAATATTTTCTAACAATCAGGGCGCAAAATGCGCGGTTTGGTTGCCTATAAGCGGGTGCAAAATCAGTCTATCTCTTTCGCCTTATAATAGGAAGAGAATGTCAGCTGATTCATAAGAAGTACATTATGAGACAGAACCTGTCTCATACGTTAAATGTTGCATCAGAAACTCGCGGAGTAGTCACAATACTTTTTCTTGCAGCGTTAAAAACTTAAAAAATAAAATACCTGTCATTTAGATGGGCCAAAGGCGGCTTCAAGTGCATCTTCTTTAATAGCAGTTAATAAGCGTTCCGTCGGTAACTTTAAGTGTTTTGTCTGGATTCTAGCGCCACGCAGTGGAAACATGAGACAACAACGCTGTGACGCAAGTGAGAAAATTTTATTGTTAAAATTTGCGCGCAACAAACTACTTGAGCTATTATGTATGCGCTTGGAGTCACTTTCAGCAGAAGTTAAGGACATTTTTTATAATTTTTAACGCTGCAAAAAAAGTATTGCGATTACTACGTGAGTTTCTAATGGAAATTTTGACGTAGAATCCAAATTTCAACAATTTAAAAGTTGATCTTGCTGTTTTTTTTAGTTTTTATAGAAGGAGCCAAAGAGGGACTCAGTGGGGTCTTTAAGAGTACTTTCCCAGTGGGCAACGGGACATCCTAGAGACGTCCTTCGGACGTCTTTAAATGTCCTAGGATATTCTTGGACATTGACTTCTAGGTCCCAAGTCGTTATAAAGACAACTTTAGAACGTCCGAAAGACGTTCTACGCCTGGCCTAAAGTTGCCCCAAAGATGTCCGCAGGGCTGGTCCTAAAGACGTCCCAAAAAAGTCTATAAGAGACATGATAATTTATCCACACTAAAAAGTGAAACACCTCCCTGTGGATACCAGGACATCAAAAAGACATCCGAAAAACGTCTTTATATGTCCTGCGACATTATAAGTATAATGTGAGCCATTATAAGAGTATGAAATTCAATTTCAAAACAGATTAATATTGTAGGGCCTTAAAAAAGCAACATTTTCTACTACCGACTATTTTCATATCGTGCGTTGCTTGGATTAAAATGTTAATTACCGTTTGTTTTTTGGGATTTTGAAAATGCCATAATTCTGACAATTTCGATTTTATTGAAAAAAGTCATATGGAGAAATTGTTCGTGTTTCAAAGTACTATGGGCAACCGTCAATAGAATTTTGAAATCTGGAAAAAACATGGTTTCGAAAATTTTGAAAATTGTCTTAGTCATTGAGTTTTTATAAAAAATGGCTAGTTAACGAACTCGTTCTTTCTTTTTGGGCACAGAGAAAGTGTGCCGAAGCTGAATCCAATCTGATCAATCTTTCAAAAGTTATCGTGCTTACAGAATACTACAGACTACAGACAGACAAAGAGACAGACACCTTCATAAAAATAGTTTTTTCTGACTCAGGGAGTCTCAAAACGTGGAGATTTGATGAAAACCGACCATGTCAGATTTTACACAAAACCAATACAATAATCTTGTCACCCCCCATTTAAAGTTCGTTTAGGCACACCGTGATCCTTTATAATATTGTGAGGACGTTCGTAGGTTGCCTTCAGGACGTCCTTGATAACATCCTGAGCACGTCCGTAAGTTGTCCTCAGGAAATCCGTGATAACATCTTAATGACGTCCGTAGGATGTCCTTAAGACATCCCTAATAAAAGTATCACTCAAAAATTTCACTCCAAAAGTAGCACTCAAAAATATCTAAAAATTTTCAAAATACGCTCACTTTTTGAATGTGTATCCAAATTGCTTTCTAATGAACTTGACCTTCATTTGAAGATAGTAAAAAAATTTACTAAAGAAAATCCAATCAGTCAACTCTTTCGAAAGTTATTGTGCCAAATATATTATCGTGCTAACAAAAAAAGCATCCACGGATGGACAGACACATTCGTAAAAATCTGTTTTTCGGATTCAGGGGGACTCAAAACGTGGATATTTGACAAAAACAGTGATGGCGAGAACAGTGATGGCGACTGCGGTCTGGTAGCAACGAGCAATACTGTCGAAAAGTCGTTGTGCGACTAGGATGAGATGCGAAAACTGAAATTCGCCAGCGTGCGCGCGTAGTCCTCAAAAGTACTCCATTAAAAAAATTTGATTCTTTTAAACAAGCAAAATTTTTTAACTTAAATCGTAATGTATCCTGTATATTATAGTTTTTCAGTTAATCCTAGCAAGGGACTCATCATTGTCCTAAAGAAGATCACTTTACCGATTTTAGGGTTGTGGTATTTCATATTTCACACGTGACCTAGTGGACTCCTATGCGCATTGAACTTAAACCTTGAACGGAAATCACATAGGATGTCTTCATGGTGTGTTTATGATGACTTTATGATATATCCGTGTAATTTACAAATTTATGTAAAACAGTTTTTTCACTTGTAGAACAGTTTCGGGCTTACTCTATATGATGTTTTTGGTTTCGTTCATATTTTCACAATAAAACTTCGAGAAATCTCATAGCCGAAATATTTCTAAGCTGAACTTTAAAAAATAAATCTTCAAAATTAAATCTCAATCCGTTTTTTGCAATATTTCAGAGCATTTAAGCATTAAAGTCATGTGAGAGAAAAATATAGAATTACTTTGAATTTAGGTTGATTTCGAATAATGATAATCTTAAACAAGACGCTTCACAGATGTCCTGGGGACAGCCTTACTGCATTGTCCCCTGGATATTCTTTCAAGACATCCTTAAGGCGACGAAATGCTAGACATAGGACCTTTTAAAGACATCCATAAGCCTCACTGATAACATCTTTAAGATATACTTTATGGGAGTAGATTAGAACGTCTTTATTACGATCTCATGAAGTCTTTTTGTAAAAGCCCAAAGACGTCCACGAAAAGACGTCTTTAGGATGACTTTAAGCCACATTTGCCGACTAAGTTCTAGAGGCTCCTTTCGGGTCCTTCGCTCTGCCAGAGGAGACAGAGCGATACGTAAATGTAAGGTTATGTGCTTTGTTCCATTTTTATAGGCATCGAATAACGCGAATTTCGTACCCTATGTGTTACAAAATAGTATATGCATCATGGTAGCAATAAAGCATTCGCAGACTCGTACGATTTTGGGCTCTCGGTTCGCTAGCAACCAAAATTCGTTTGAGCGCGCCTAAGGCGCGCGACTGTTCATTTTCGCGCTTCGCGTTCGATAATATATTTATCTCGCGCTCCGCGCTCGGTCTTTGCATTACCCTCCACATTTGTCCACAGACCACCATGCGAAATTTTCTACATTGTATGTTCAAAACTATTATAGCAAATTCCTATTACATTTCTTTTTGTGTGTACCTTGGTTTGGCACTGCTTATTCAGATATTGGAAAATAATGTTCACATTTTATTTTTCCTGATCCTAATAGGACCCTGCTGTGATTGTTTAAACCTTTTTTTCTGAAAAATTGCACTCGCTCTCAGCGAAATCGCGGTGAGATTTCAATCACAACCACGTCTCATGACCGTGAGGTAGGTGGCTACAGTCCTTGACGGAATCTATACCACGATCCAGCAAAAGCCTCGTGCACCCTAAGAACATGGAGCGTCCCCAAATGTTTTAGCATATTGTTGACACGCAGGGATGCTTTTTAGGCCATTAGCGAGTGAAAGCTTGGCACCTCTTTCTTTTCATTCTCCTTGGCTATGATGTTTTTGTCAGCTGGTGCTGAAAATTCGATAACAAACATGGTTCGCTTCTCGAAGTCAAGAAGAACCATGTCAGGCCTCGAGTGAGCAACAGAAACAATTGTCGAGAATATAAAGTTCCAGTATATGCGGCACTTCCCATTCTCGACAATTGACTCGATTTCCCTAGGAGCATTTAGAAGAGCGTTATTAAGGTTAATGCCATAAGAGTGACAGAGATGGCAATAAAGCACTCTTAGTGCCGCATTGTGCCTTTGAATGTAGGTCGTTCCCGCGTGAGTTGGACAACTAGATAGTACTAGGCAGTCTGATAAGTCCCTGAAAAATGAAACACGGAGACGTTTTTTTGGCCAAAGTCGGTTTTATTTTTCAACATACTCTCCTTTTAGGTCGATACAGCGAGTCCAACGATTTTCTAACTTTTTGATACCGTTCGAAAAGTACTCGATCGGAAGGTCTCCAAAATACGGCTCAGTTTCAGCCATGAGCTCCTCATTGAAGAAAAAAGCTTACCGGTGAGCCATCTCTTCAGGTTAGGGAACAAGTAATAGTCGCTGGGGGCAGGTCTGGTGAATACGGTGGCTGAGGAACCAATTCGAAGCCGATTTCATGCAATTTTGCTTGTGCAACTAAGCATGAATGAACAGGCGCATTGTCGTGATGATAAAGCGGTTTTTTCTTCTTCAAATGCGGTCGTTTTTCGGCGATTTCGATTTTCAATCGGACTCAGGAGTGTAGTAGTGGATCCAGGTTTCATCCATGGTTATGAATCGGCGCAAAAACTCGGTCGGCTTACGTGAAAATAATGCCAAATTCTGCTGGAAAGTTGTCATACGAATTCGTTTTTGGTCCACTGTGAGCAAACGCGGCACCCATCGCGCGCAGAGCTTCTTCATGCACAAAACTGAATGCACGATATTGCCCACACGTTCCAATGATATGCCTACAGCATTAGCTACCTCTCTCAATTTCACTTTGGGATCATTCAACATCATATCATGGATTTTCTCGACATTTTCTGGTGTAGTGACCTCTTTTGGGCGCCCAGATCGTTCAGCATCAACTGTCCTCGTACGGCCACAATGAAACTCGGTAAACCACTTATGAATCGTTCCAATCGTCGGTGCAGAGTCCGGGTAATACTTATTCAGCTTGGCCTTGGTCTGGGATATCGTTTTCTTGCGAAGATAGTATTGTTTGATCAAAACTCGAAACTCAGATTTTTCCATATTAAAAAAAACTCAGAGGTTAGTCGCTTCTCAGTGCTGTAACTTGTAAATGCATAAACATAAATGGCTGAAGTTTTGACAGGCGCCATTTGAAGGATCAAGCTCGACGAAAATGGTTCACAGTAGTGAATACTAATGCCATCTCTTAGAATTTTCAGGTACTTATCAGACCGCCTAGTATGTAAGCTAAATGCTCGGGGTGTGCATGGTACGCCCTGCAGCTATCATCAGGAATGTCTTGGCTCAAAATGTGGCGACGGTATGATAAGGTGGAATTGACACCGTATTGGCATGCCAAAATGAAATCCTCCGTACCTGATTTCAATCCTGGCGATTTAAGGAAAGCAAACGTTAGCTCACAAGACATTGACTGATCCTTCACATTTCTGTGGAAGATACCGTGCATCCTCTTATCGAGGAGCTGTTCACGAAAGTTTTTCTCTTGTGCTTTCTTAGTCCGGGCTTTCAGGAGTGAGTAATCGAGATAGATATGATTTGATGCATTTTGCTCACCCCTAATACTGAAGTTAAGTCCGAGTGTTTCAGCAGCCTCCTCCGCTGCTTTGTACAGAAACGCTCCTTTGCCTACTTCTTCGTGATTCCTGACCATTTTAAGAAGAGGATCTTTTCTATTTGCAGCTTTATGTTCTGTACCCAGAATAATCCTGTTGTGAAGATATTCAAGACTCAATATTCCGCGACCACCTTGACGGCGTGAGATGTGCAGTCGCGGAACGGAAAACTTAAGATGCATGCTTTTGTTCATGTGCATAACCTTTCTTGTCCTGATATCAAGGAATCTGAGCTCGTTCTTCGTCCATGGAACTACTCCAAATGAATAGAGTAGTACCGGGACGGCAAGCATGTTCGTTGCAGATATTTTTTCCCTCGCCGACAGTTTGGAAGACCAAATCTGCCGGATGCGACGATTGTATCTGCTTCGGAGAGTATCCTTTATAGATGTCACATCCTGAATGCAGCTCTGTGGCACGCCCAGGTATGTATAAGTCAATCATAAAGTGAAGCTGAACCTTTTTTTTTAATTTGACATTAAAGAAGGTTCTTAAAGCACCTACGGCCTTGACAATTACATTCTCATTGCCATAATCGCGCTTCGCGCTCTATTGTTACGTTATACAGGCTCTAATTTTAAAAAATGTGGGCCTATTGAAAAATTCGGCTAAAATAGCATTAAAATATATTTGGTATTTAGTGAAAATTTGTGGATCTATGAAAAAATAATTTTTTATATTTTTTGAAATTTTCAAATTTTTGAAAAGTATATAACTTTTCTAATTTTCATCAAAATGAAACATTGACAAAAATTTATAAAATTTCAACAACAAAAAATTTCAAAATTTTGAACATGTTCTCAATTTTTTAGTTTTGATTCGAAATATCTGATTAACGAACTTAGTCTTTATTTTAGGGACAGACAGACACAGACGAAACTTTACGGTTTTCGGATTCTATGAGTGCCAAAACGTAAAGATCCGTTCAAAACCAGAGATTGAAAATTTGGACGATAACATTACATTCTCAGGAATGATAATGTAAAAATATTTAATAGGGTAAATTTTTTTATACCAGATTTTGAAACATCCAAAATTAATGATTAAATATATCGGATAATCGTAACTAGAAATCTTTCAATTCTTTCTTGCTTTGTCCATTCCTTGAAATCTATCTAGAATCTTTTTGAAATGATAGAAGTCTTTGTGAAATCTTCTAAATCTATCCCAGATCTTTCCGAAGTGTTTCAAACCTTTTAAAATCTTTGATATCATTGTAACCTTCCTCAAATCTTTGGAAATTGTTAAGAAATATTTTAAATATTTGGCAATATATGTGAAAGTATTTACATATTTTTAAAATTTTTGTAGGAAATTATTGAAATTTTCATCAATTTGTAATTTATCTAAAATTTTTGTAAAACAATTGCAATTTTCTTGAAATCAGTTCAGTTCAAATTTGAAATATTTGGTAATATTTGTGAAATTGCTGAAACCTTTGGGAAATCATTGAAGTCTTCGTGAGTTCTTTTCAATCTATACGAAATCTTTGGAAAATCATTGAAATATTTTTGCCATCTTTCAAATTAAATATTAAAAATCTTTATTAAATCTTCGGGAACCCATTCCAATTTTGTCAAATAATTGAAAAATATTCGAGGTTCTTTGAAAAATGATTGAAATATTAGTTAAAATTTAGAAAATTATTCAAATTTTTTGGAAATCATTGAAGTCTTTTAAATCTTAGTGAAATATTTGGTAATATTTGTGAAATTATTCAAATGTTTGTAAAATATTTGAGAAATGATTGAAGTCTTTTAAATATTCCCGAAGGCTTTGTGAAATCATTTAAATATTCGGTAATATTTTTAAGATTATTGAAATCTTTCAAAATCATTGCAGTATTTGTAAAGTCTTTTAAATCTTTCCGAAATAATAGAAGTCCTTATGAGATATTTGATATCTATCAGAAATCTTTGTAAAATCTTTCTGAAGTCTCTGCGAAATCTTTGTGAATTATTTTTTAAAACTTTGCCAAAGATTTGATATATTTTTTTAAATATTTGAAAATAATTTTGAATTTATTGAAATCTTTGTAAAATCTTTGTGAATTGTTTGTGAAAGCTTTGAACTCTATTTGAAAGGTCTGTGAAATATTTCATAAATGATCGAAGTCTGTTGGAAGTCTCGTAAATCTATCAGAAATCTTTGTTCAATCGTGGAAATATATCTAAAGTCCTTGCAAATTATTTAAAGTATTTATGAAAGCTTGCGGAAATCTGATACATTGTGGAAGAATAGAAAATTTTGTAAAATCTTTGAGATATATCTGAAATTTCTGTGACATCTTTGAGAAATCATTGAATTCTTTGTGAAATCTTTAAGAATTTTAAAAAAACTTTGCGAAATATTAAAATAATTTCGAAATGTTTGGTGATATTGGTAAGATTATTTAAATGCTTTTGAAATATCTGATAAATGATTAAATTCTTTGTGAAGTCTTTTAAATCTGGCAGAAATCTTTGAAATATCTGCGAATTCATTAGGAAATCATTAGAATCTCCGTTAAATTTTTGAAATCTGAAATCTTTCCAAAATATGTGAAATGTTTGAAAATCTTTGGGAAATCATTAAAATATGTTTTAAATCATTAAAACATTTGTAAAATCTTCATCAAAGTTTTGTAAGTTCTTTAAAGATCTTTGTGAAATATTCTAAATATTTACGAAATATTCGGTAATTTAAAATCTATCTGAAACTGTTGTGAAGTCTTTGAAATCTTTGAGAAATCATAGAAATCTTTGTAAAATCATTGATGAATTATTTAAAAATATTTGCGAAGGATTTAAAATATTTTTGAAATATCTGGTGATATTTTTAAAATTATCCAAATGTGTGTGAAATATTTAAAAAATGATTGAAGTCTTTGTGAAGTCCCTGAAATTGATCAGAAATCTTTGAAATCTTGCTACAATCATTAGAAAATCATTGAAATGATTGTTCGATTTTAGAAATCTATTTCAAAACTTCCAAATATTTGAAATTTTTGGGAAATCTTTTAGAAATGATTGAAGTCTTTGTGAAGTCTCTTAAATATATGAGCAATCTTTGAAATATTTGTGGAATCAATAAGAAATCATTTAAATATTTCTTCATATTCTTGGAATCTGTCTAAAGTCTTTACGAATTATTAGAAGGATTCAAAAATCCTTGCGAAAGATTAAAAATATTTTTGAAATATTTGGTGATATTTGTAAAATTATTTAAATGTTCGTAAAATATTTGAGAAATGATTGAAGGCTCGAAATTTTTGTAAAATTTTCGGCAATCATTAAAATATTTGTAAAATGTGCTTGAAATTCTTGTGATTTCTTTAAAGATCTTTGCGAAATATTCGATTATTAGAGATCTATCTAAAAATTTTGTGAAGTCTTTAAACTCTTTAAGAAATCATAGAAATCTTTGTAAAATAATTTGTGAATTATTTAAAAATATTTGTGAAAGATTTTAAATATTTTTTAAATATATGGTGATATTTTAAAAATTATTGAAATCTTTATGAAATATTTGAGAATTGATTGAAGTCTTTGTGACGATTTTTAAATATAATATTATGTTTTTTAAACTATTGAAATGTTTGTGAAATATTTGAGAACTTATTGAAATCTTTCACATATATCAGAAATCTTTGAAACCTTTGTGGAATCATTATGAAATCATTGAAATGTTTGTTCAATATTTTTAATCTATCTGAAATCTTTGCGAATTAATTGAAGTCTTCATGAAATGTTTGGGAAATCCATGTGACATATTTGTGAAATAATAGAAAACTTTGTGAAATCTTTGAAATCTAGCTAACATTTTTGGAAAAACTTTCAGAAATCAATAAAATCCTTGTGAAATCTTTGTGAATTATTTGAATATCTTTGCGAAAGATTTGATTTTTTTTTAATAATTGATATTTATAAAATTATTGAAATGTTTCTGAAATATTTTAGAAATTATGGACGTCTTTGTGTTGTCTTTTAAATTTATCCAAAATCTTTGTGAAATCATTAGGAAATCATTGAAACGTTCGTTCAGTTATTTTAATCTTTTTAAAAACTTTTCCAAATATTTGAAATATTAGTGAAATCTTTTTGAAATCTTTGGTAATTTTTGTCAAATATATATCTCTATTCTTTTCGAATTATTTAAAGTCTTTGTAAAATCTTTGGAAAATCATTGAAATCTTTGTGAAATCATTGTGAATTCTATCTGAAATCTTTGTAAAATCTTTCTGAATTATTTAGAAATCTTTGCCAAAGATTTTTAATATTTCTGAATTTCTAAATTGTACCATTACATATTATAAGTCTATATCCCCTATAAAAAAGGCTTCGACGCTCCTGAAAAATTCAAAAAGTTTTAATTTGGTTGATTCTTTGTTGATATTTTGAACATGTGAAAAAAAGTAAAACTCTCGGAAATTTTGATAAAAATTTGTTGATTCAAAGGAATGATTTATTTTCATGGCAAATGCAATTTTTTTTTAAATCATAATAATATTCAGTGTTTTGCCTCGCCATACGGCCAAGAATAAATTACTTATGATGATAAGTTTATTTAAGTTCAAATTTTTTAATTTCCATTATTAAATTATTTTTATTATTTTTATTATTTTATTGAAGATTTTATAGACATGATTATTAACGTTATTTTTTTGTAGATATTACCAATTTTAGTTGGTGTAATTGCATTATAATGTACCAACCTACTAACTACGGAAGTTGTCAATAATTTGATAATTTTTATTTTTAATCCAATTTCCAGTTTGAATATATTTCTGACTCTCCTCTGTTAATTGAGTGAATATTCGAAGCTCCATCTAAAAGCATAAGAATAAGGCATCAATTGTGCATTTTGCAAACCAAATTCGTAAATGAAAATTTTATGGTACTCAAGAATATTATGAATAACAAGAAGTTTTAAACATATATATTTAAGAAAGACATTTCGACAGCAATACAAATATTAGGGACCGATAAACTTAAAATTCCACCACTAGAGTATTTTTATCATTTTTTGAATTACTTCAGAAAAGAGAAAGAGGGAAGATAAAACAACATTTCATGTTTACGTTTTATTATTTGTTAAAAAATCTATGTATTTTCCTACAATGGACGAATGATTCAAACATATTTTCTGAATAAAAATGTCTAGCACACTCCGAAAAATGTTTGTTTGAATCAAACAACAAAATTTGTTCGAATTCATATAATTGAATGAAACAAATGTTTTGCTTCAATGAAAAATAAGATTCATTTAATTTTAATAAATGGAAAATATTTGCCTTATTGATTAAAACAAATAATTTGTTTAGTACAATTTGTTTGAATTAAACAAAAAATTGGTTTTGATTAAGCAATGAATTTGTTTAAAACTGGTTTATTAGAATTCATAAAAATATTTATTTGATTCAAACAAAAAATACAATATAAAGCAGTACTATTGAGTCTCACTAGGTTGACTAAAGCGCTATCGGTGAATCCTAAGTAACTAACCTGAAATCAGAAATAAATTGACTCTGTGCATCTCTATCCGACTCGTTGAAAAGATACCCGTAAATATAAACTTCCAAGCGTTAGTACCAAAAAAGTCCAACAGATAGCGCCACTTCTGCCTCTACACAGTTTAACACAGTCCCTTATTAGAGAATAGGAGAATAGTAATATTTATTATTAAAAATATTTTATATTGATAATAATTGATTGATGTCACTTAAAAAAAATTGATTATTATCATTTAGTGGAAGTTTTCGCGAACTGAAAATGGTTCCATTTGAAGCAAAAAGATGATTAGAATGAGAAAAGGCGATTCCGAGGAAAGAGTACATTTTAAAGCCGGGAATGCTGGTATGTTAAGTGCATTTTTTACATGAGGATTTAGTTTGGAAACGTGAAGTGATGGCACCAAAAGTTAATTTTTCAAAAAAAAAATCGACAAGAAAACCTGGCTTAATATGAAAAAAATGATTATTAATTTTTCATCAATCTTTTTGTTGATAAAATACAATGTTTGGTCAAAGATATTATAAACGTAGATGCGGTGCGAGCTTAGTTACCCGCCATAAATATAGACGGCGCGTCCGGCGAAAAAAGTCACTTCCCCTCTACCCACCGCTCCCCGTAAATAGCACACACCCATATAGTTTGCCAAGAGCCACTTGGAGCGCTGTAAGCAACTCTCGGCACACCTTCGAGGCTAACTGATGGTAAACTTAGCTTGGACAAGAACCATTTAAATTAAAATTAAATTGCGAACATTTCATAACAAACGTAAAATATCCACGCTTTGTAAGACATGGTT
>NC_046666.1:5118732-5129457 GCF_010883055.1 Belonocnema kinseyi | reverse complement strand
TGAGGGCAGCACCTCGATAGGGCAGAAAATGTGATGTCCTATATATATAATTCCCCACTCCGACGCCCCGTACCGCATCTACGTTTATAATATCTTTGGTTTGGTACAAAAATCCAACTCGAATAAAAATGCCTGTCCATATATATTTCAAGCTGTCATAATAAATTTTAAGTGATTGCAATGCAGAACTATATATTTGTATTTAAAAATGAAATACATATTGTTGCAAATAATAAAGTAAGTTTATCGATGTTATTTATGAACAAAAATAAAATTATTGACAATAAATTAATTTTCCTACATATACATTTAAAAAACCTTTTTAAAAGCCAATTATATCTATTTGTCCACTTACAACATATTACTTAATGTTACTAACCATCGATTATATTTTACTTATGTAGATTAATTTTGAAACTATATTTCCAGGTGAATTATTCTTTCCGGTAATTACATTATTATTCATTCTTAATAATTTAATTTTTATAATACTTTCGCAATGTGTGGAAAATTATATGTATTATAAGCTATTCTCTTTATCGCTATCACTGATTCCTCAGATTTTTTCATAAAAATATTATTGAAAGTCTATGAATCGATTGTAATAGATTTAACATTCATTTTATAGTTTAAAAAATATAATTTTAGTTATTTACATTATCATTCCATTACAGTTAATGTTAAACTGTGTAGAGGCAAAAGTAGCGCCATCTGTCGGGCCTTTTTGGTACTACCACTTGGAAGCTTATAATTACCATGGGCATAGGAAACAAGGGACTAGGCATTACATTGTGGGAGTGATGCAATGAGGGGGGGGGGGATTCAACCCCGCTCGCCCAAGTTAGGATGACATGCCTTGTCCCGTGTTTTTTATGTCCATGATAATTACGGATGCCAACCATGCAAAAGCTTGGAAGTCGGATAGGGATGACCAGGCTCGGTCAACTCAAGAAGGGAAAATGGCAGATTTAGAGAACTTAGGCGCGGGGTTTGAGAGGCATGAAGAGGAGTCAAATTAGTTCTCATGTCCATCGCAAATGGCGCTGACGCGAAACGCCGAAGGCCACGCGTGTGCACGCAAAATAAATTGTTTTGTTGTTGTCGTCTGCTGCTGCATGGTTCACTTGTGACAGTTAAAAAATTATTTTGAAATATTTAAAATGGATATAAAAAAGTGTTCAGTGAAAGGTTGTGGACTTAAAAAAATTAATAATAGACAAGTGATAGGGCATAAGTTCCCAACATGCCGTTCAGTGCGCTTAAAGTGAGTGCAAGCAACTGGAAATGCAGAGTTGCAAAACCTACCGTATGAAACCATAAACTCCAAACGGTTTTTCGTATGCCGGTATCACTTCGGTGAAAAAGACTTTTCTAAATCACAAACTGGTGCTGTGAGGTTACATAGATGATGTTCCGACCTTAAAATTGCCAGAAGAGAATATCCCTAATGAAAGCGCTGCAAAAATTGATTTGCCCGACGTACCTACTGTCACTTTCCCTAGCACAACCAGCAAGAGTGATACTAATAATGTTGACATAAAAATAAGGGCAAAATGAAGTTATGAGATACAAAAAATGAGAGATAGAATTCTAATTATCTTTTATTTTTCATTTTCCGTTTCTTATTTGCCTCATTTTGTCTTTATTTTTCGCTTTTGGTTATTTATTTAGAGATTTAACACAAATAAGGATGGGCCCATCGCAGATGGCGCTGAATCTCGCCAATTATTTTCCACAGAGGTCACCGAGCCTGGGAGTGACCCTGTGAATGATTTCACGGCATTGGTCTTCTTTCAGTTATGTATTATTAGTTAAGGTTCTGATTTCCTTTAAAACCTTGAATAAATTGAAAAATCGACGCAATATCTCTATGTTTTTTTTTCTATTATAATTATCGCTGTATACTTAAAAGCAGGGACACTCATATATATTCAATTCAAATGTCTAACTTCGGTTCATTTCCCATTATTCGTATGTATGATTGTTTATTTTAGAAATCAGAAGCACAGAGTTAACAATTAACCGCAATCAAGCATTCAGATTGAATAAGTGTTTATGCTTTTACATATACAACGATAATTATGATTAACAATAAACATATTATCGAGCTTATGTATTACTTTTATAAAGAATGCACAATTTTGAGGTTAAGTGTAAAAAAAGATTTACTTTACTTGAATAAAATCTATAATAAATTTAAGAAGAAACATATATGCAATGTAAACAAGAACTTTACCTAATTTAAACAAGAGATTTATTTAAACAAACGAAAAAAATTTATTTGAACCGAAAAAATAAGGACAAACAAAAAAATTTTTTAAACAAACATTTGTTTGACCTCATATTAAAGAAATCTCACCAAATAAATGTCATTCTATTAATTTATTCATTAATATCTTTATTTCACATTAATTTTGAGTAAAAATCATACATCAAAAGTTTAGGTTCAAAGATACGTCTTTTGGACATCCCTAACACGTCTTCTATAGCATGTCTTTTGGTTATCCTAGGGATGCTCTAAAAACGTCTAATGTCAGTACGACAAATGTGCCGAGAACGCCCATGTCTTTAAGACGTCTTTAGGTAATCTTTAGGATACTGGACGTCTTAGAGACGTTGATTGGACTGACATAGGACGTTCCAGGATATTACTTCTAATTATATAAACATTGAGATTTTCGCTATTTTTGCATTATCTGCTTCCAAAATATACAAATTGGCTTCATTCTCGGATAATTTTACACATCATTTTTAAAGCATCCAACAATTTGAATGGAAATATTTTTAGCTTTGATGTGATTAAAATTGAGAGATCTGAATCAATCATGAAAAAGAGGTGAACATAAACTTTGACCAGTAGTGTAATAACGATAAAAAATATTTGTTATTGTGAGTATTCTCGTTTAATTAAACCTTATTTTGTAAAAAGCGTTGTCATAAAAATTGTAACTTTACTTACTCTTTGTGTACAATAGTTGAAAATTAATTCTTATCCATGCTAAAAAAACGAAGACGAAATTGCTAAATAGGCTGATCATGAAATTGTCACTGTGGCCGCTGCTTCTTTGCTGTTCTTTTTCGTTGAGTCGTCCGCTGAGGTGTAAATTTTGGAATTTCGAAAATCCAAAATGGAATTTAGTTTCTCGATTACTTTCTATAGCTGAAATTCGAATTTCTGGGTTAAATTGTTTGATTAAAGGTTAATTTATTAAAACAAATATTAAATTTTCGTAGCCGGATAGCATTAATGAATAGAAATTTCAAGTGAAAATCAATTTTGTTCTAAATTTTATTGAACTATAGTTTCAACCATTTAGGTAGATTTCTTTCCAATCGTGAAAAATGTATTTCAAGTTCAATAAATTAGAAAAAAAGCACAAATTTAATTGGAATTGCAATTTCAGAAATGTGACGCCCTTCAAAGATTAGAATTATCGAATAAAATTATACATGCAAACAATTTACAAAATATAATTATGAATGATTGTATTTTTATATATATAAAATAATGATCTTAATAAAGAATTAAAATCAGATCCAGTTTCTGTTTAAAAAATTAATTTGTAATACTTTAAACTTTCATAATGTGGAAACATGAATAATCAATACATCTGGAAACCTTGCAATTATTGTTGAAAACCTGATTAAGTTTTTATTACTTGAAGGTATTGTTGTTTGTGAATTTAAAATTAAAAAAAAAAATATACACAGAGAGAAAGTTCGGGAGATTAATTCACGGAATTAATCTTTGATTTTATTACGCTTTGGGGCGAGAACTAAGATCTCGGAACCCTTTATCTTAAAGCATGGGTCTCGAAGTTTCAGCAATTAGGCCACGCGCCTTTGTTTTCAGATCCTGAATTCTATGCTTTTAGATCTCAGATTCGGAGACTTTAAATAACGTAAAAATTGTAGCTCTAAACTCACTCGCTTCCGTGAATTAATATCTTGAACTTTCTCTCCGTGCAAAAATTAACCCGTTTCTGAGGAAAAGTCAGATGACTCCTTATGTAAATTTGGAAAATTTTGTGCTTTGGATCATTTTTGGCGATTAAATTGCATTTTCATACAATTTTATAGGTTATTGGAAATATTATACATGCATTAGGATATTGCTATTTACGGAAAATTTGTGTTTTTTTAAAAAGGTTTTCTACCTAAAAACTATCATGTTTTTTAGAAGACGGACATTTGTTTAATTGGTCGGTTGTGTTAATTTTCTTACTGTGAGCATTAAAAAAAATCATGAAAGTCCCTCATGTTCAATAATTTTAGGCTATGCTAGCGTTTAAACAACAAAATTCGATTTAAAAGATTAACAACTTTGAACAATTTTAGGTTATGCTAATGTTTTATATAACAAAATTATAGTTTAACCCAAAAATCATCACATTTTAAACAAGATCTATGCTTTTTGAACAATTTTGGATTATGTTAGTGTTCTTTGTCAAAAATCGGTATCTTTAATAAACAACGAATCCCATGGCAAAGAAGATAATACCTTTTAAAAATTTTAGGTTATGTTATAACAAAAAACTTTATTTCGAAGAATTTAAATGACTCTTAACAATTTCAGGTGATGTTTGAATCTTACACCACAATTCAGTTGTTTTTGCTTTCTAGTTCTGTAAAACGTATCAAATACTTACCAAAATAAAGAAAAATCCTCTTAGTTAATTATTTTTAATTTTAAAGCAAACTGTAATTAGTATGTACTCAAATACGTTTCCTTTGTGAACGCTTGTTGCCAACTGCGTCATGGTGTACATTTCAGTCGCCGAGCCTCGGAAGTTGATGGGTGCATGTGCCTATTCACTTTTGCGTGTATATGTTCTTATAAACATTCCCAGATAGCGATGACACGGTCTTTAACTGAATGTGATATGAGAAGAGTAGCCAAGATATTTTCAGTTTTCTCGAAAGATAATTAAAAAAATATTTGAAAAGGATTCAAAATTTTAGTTTTTAATAAGGGCCATTATTAATAATGACCCTCAACAGGGAATCTTATTAAACCTCCAAAAATTACATAATTTCTTATAGGGGCGCAATTTTACAATTGTAATTTTTATCTTTTGGTCCATGTCGAAGGTGTGAAATTATCTAACGTTTTCTTTTTCAATTTTATTTTCTTTTGCTTTATTTTTTTATATAAAAATGTCTTGATTTTTCTATTCTTATTTTACATTATTTATGCTAATATATATATATATTTTTTTTAATTACACTAGTAAAAACGAGAAATTATCAAAAACATTGAACTTGAATAAATTTTCAGGTACACTTTAAACACATTTTTTAGTGACGTAAATTTGATAAAAACATTCACAGTGTACTAAAAAAGTACTAATTTTTCAAAAAACAGGATAGTTGAAGCAGTATTTTGGAAAAAAATATTTAGTGACTGAAATTCTATGAAAAAGTTTTTTTTAAACAATGTACTTGTATAGAAATTAAAAACAATGTAATTAAATTGTTATTAAAATATTCTTTTAAAATTTTATCGACGACCATATAATGGAAACGCTTAAACAGTATTAAGAATACAAATGGTAACAAACTTTAGAGTTAAATAAAGGTTTTAAACAATTTTTCTAGGAACGTAAATTCATAAAAAACCTTTTTCTGTAATTTCTTGTAAAAGAAATGTCCTATTAAAAAATTGTTTAAATAAAATGTTTAATTATTAAACTAAAATTTACTAAATTTTCTGTTATGAGTAGGAACTATTTCCGTGAAAGTAAAATATTTTTTCGACAAAAAATCACACTTTAGTAAAAATAAGAAATTATTGATATCAAATTATCAAAAAATCTTAAAATTTTGGAAAATTTCATAAATTTGCAACCAATGTAGGTTACGTTGGCGTTCCCTTTCAAAAATTCGTATTTTGCAAACAAAAATAATTATATATACTTTGACTAAAATTTAAAATATTTTTAACATTTTTGGAAAATGCTAGTATTTATTACAGAAATTGGCATTTTAAAAATATTACGTGAAAAGAGGATTCACAAAATTTAAAAAACATTTAGGTTTGGTTAACCTTTTACATTGGAAATCGGTGAAGCGAGATGTTTTGCACACACACACACATACACACACACTGCAATTCTTGTATATTTTAAGGTTATGTTAACGTTTCTCACAGGAAATCGGTTATTTTAATAAGAAATACTGAAAGTTCAATGAAGTTTTACTATTTATAAAAATTATTTATTACGATATATCAGTTTGTTTGATCGATAATTTATTAGTATTTTTAGTAAAAAATAATCAGATTGCGAATAATATTCATCATTTCAAAAAAACTTTGGGGTAATGATATTGGCGTGTTTTATTCCCGAAATTCGTATTTTTAAGCAAAACTTATTGGATTTAAATCCAATGATTTTTGTTGAAAATAATGCAAGTAACAAGTAGTCGTAGACTGGGTACTCAGGGGCGCAGCCGAGGGTCCAATTCTGGGGGCGATTTTGGGAGGTATGTATTTTGATCAAACAAAAAAAAAATTCAAAATAAAACATTTTGTTTCGTGGTCTAACTATGCAAGTTACAAAAAAAATAATTTAAAAAAATGGTGCAAAAAAATTGAAATTGGTTAATGACTTTTTAATAGGGTGCATAGTTTATGTTTTATTCGTAAAAAAAAACATAAACAGTAAAAAAAATGAATTTTTGGGGCAAAAGACACAAACTACGAAAATAATAAATGGACGAAATTTTTTCACCCACATAATAGCACCAAATTCGTTAAGAATCATTTTTTATGGAACGCATTGTTCTTATTTTAAGCTTCGTTTTAATCTTAAAGAAACATTTAGAATAAAAAATAAAATTTTTTGTTATAACAAAATACTTTCTTTATAGAAGGCAAACCCTCTAATTTATAAAAACAAGACAGTGAAAATATTTCTGTTTCAATGACCATGCATATAATGAATTATGATAATATAAATTGATTGAAATGATACATTTTTCAAGGTAGCTGAGAATAAAATTTAGAGCACAATAAGAAACAAAAATATTAAATTATTCATTATAAATAAAATTTGTACTTTATTTTGCATTGACTGAAAAAGCAATCCCGGGCTGAGATACAAAAAATTTAATATCCTTTTGATATAATGATGTTGAACGTCATGTAGAAAAGTTCGCATTTTGGACAAAATCGAGGGCGTAGCACAAGATACGTGATTAGAATGTGTTCGTTAAAGCCAAAGGAGCTTTAACAAAAGTTAATTCACAATCACCAAATTACAGTTTTGTCGATGCTTTAGCCTTCAATTTTAAGAAGTTTGTGCACCAATGTTGGAAACTAAAAAGACCGAGCATGCAGTGTGAAGTAAATACATCATCGAGCGCGAAGCGCAAGAACCAAAAGTGGCGCACCCTAGACGCGTTACAAGTTGGAAGTGATGAGAATGTGCTCGTGCAGCGGGCAAATTGTTTTTCATTTAAGAGATCAACCAATTGTTAATTTCTTTTTATGTTTTTTATTATTTTTCAAGAATGAAAAACTTGTCACACCATACAGACTCTAAGTTTTCAAGTATTTTTGCCGCGAAGATTTAATTCTTGATTAAAATAAGTAATTTATAATAACAGCATTAAAAATGACAAGAAATGCTTAAATTTTAATAAAAGAACAATTATTATAGTAAATTATAGCAAAATATAATAATATTTTCCAATTTCCAAAATAATGAAATATATCACGTGATCGGAACTCTTGAAATGTAAGCTAATAACTTGTTTCCCTGGTGGATCGAAAGAACCGAATAGAGCCTCTACAAAGTACCCGTAAAATCCCTATTGGGTCCCCATTCGGTTCTATTTTAAAAAACAGCAAAATCAACTTTTAAATTGTTGAAATTCGGATTCTACGTTAAAATTTACATTAGAAACTCACGGAGTAATCGCAATACTTTTTCTTGTAGCATTAAAAACTTAAAATAATAAAATACCTGTAATTTCATTACCCAAAGGCGCCTTCAAGTGCATCTTCTTTTAGTAGCAGATAATAAGTGTTCCATCGGTAACTTTAAGAATTTTGCCTGGATGCTAGCGCCACACAGTGGGAACCTCAGACAACAACGCTGCGATGCAAGTGAGAGAGAATTTTATTTTTAAACTTCGGGCGCAACGTACTACTTGAGCTATTATGGATGCGCTTGAAGTCACCTTCAGCAGAAGTTAATTACATTTTTAAAAATTTTTAACGCTGCAAAAAAGTACTTCGATTACTGCGTGAGTTTTTAATAGAAAAATTAACGTAGAATACGAATTTCCACAGTTTAAAAGTTGTTCTTGCTTTGTAGAGGCTCCATTCGGTTCCTTCGGTCCGCCAGAATTTAGAGAAAATGTCGGCTAATAAGTAGTCATCTTAATATAAAAATTGAACTTAAACTGGACATTTACTAAAATAATGAAATACAGCCGATAATTAGTCAAGATTTTGTAAAAAATTAAATGAGTTGCCCCTTTTCATATTTGTAAGTGAAAATGGAGACATACTTTTTATATAACTAAGTTGATTTGGAAAATCCCTTAAGGTACGTATAGGCGTTATCGAAAGTTAACATATGTAAAAAATCAATATATTAGCGGGCGGTCATCAAAATGCATTAAGGTGTCCTATACATTTTTAATAAATAAATATATTATGGATTGCATCGGAAACGAATTTAAAATTCCATAATAAAGTTATCAGAAGAATATTCCGTTCCCTTTTATTGTTTCAATACGAATAATTTATTATTCATGTAAAAAATAGTTTCGATAATAGAATCCTAAACATGCATTAGGGAATTTCATAAGAATAATATGGGTGAAAAGAAATTCAAGGATACTTGTTACATTACTGGTATTACTTATAGGATTACAAGTGTAAATCGTGGATATTATTGGATATTCTTTTCACTCTTTCCATTTTAACCTAACATATATTTGTTTGTTTAAAGAATATAATCTTCTTGGGGCACCTTGGCATGGCTTAGGGGGCGCCCAGTGGGCACAATATTTGGCGACGTCTTTACGACATTGTTACGACATCTTTACGACAACTTTACGACATCCTAGGTCAATGTCGTTGAGGTGTCTTTACGATATCGTAAATAAGTCGCATGATCTGACCATGTCTTCACGATATCGTATAGACACCGAAACGACACGGACATAGGATGTCGTAAAGTTGTCGTAAAGATGTCGTAACGATGTCGTAAAGACGTCGCCAAATTTTGTGCCCACTGGGCGCAGCCAGGAAACCCCGGCTGCGCCCCCATGCCAGTGCTCCACTGGTAACAATCTTGAACAATATTGGATTCTGTCAGTGCTTTTGGAAAAAATTGCTATTTTTACTAAAAAAATAATTAGATTAGAATCTTTCAACCATTTTTCTGCAGTTTAAAACTGAAGCATGTTGAAAATTTAAGAAAATTGAATCGTTTAAAATTTAACTTTCAAAAAATCAATTTTTGCAAAATGAAAAAATATAAAATTCTATTTTGAACTGTAGAAAATTCAAGAGAAAATCTAATTTCGTGCTGGATACTCAATTCAATTAAACATAAATTATCTAGTTCTAAAGTATAGTTAAAATATTTCTAACAGCTTTCTTTTTACAGGTAAGGAATATATTTCAAATAAAAAAAAAATAAAAACTGATATTTAATTACTATTTATTTCAATCGTTTACTAAAAGCAAGGTCTTTTGAACATTGTAATTACGAAATAAAATTATACAAAACGACTTGCAAAATATATATATATACAAGATTACATTTTTTTTTAATAAAAATGAATTGATTTAATAAACAATTAGAAGGTTATGCAATTTTTGTCTGAAAAAAATTAATCTGTCAAAATACTTTACATATTTATCAAGTAAAAATATAAATAATGACATTAATCCAAGCAAATAATTTAACGAAATAAGAAAAATCCTGTTAGTCAATAATGTTCAAATTTAAATTAAACGCATTAAAATTAGTATTTGAATACCTTTTCTTTATGCATGCTTAGTGCACAACTACTAGACATTAATTACTTAAAAATAAAACACTGATTTGTTTTTATTTTGTCATAGAAAATTACATTTTTAGTACATCATGACGATTCAGTTGAAGACATATTGTCTTTTCGAATGTTTATAAATTAAAATTGAAACTGCACTATAAAACTAGTTTACAGTAAAAACCCGAGTAAAAATGCTTCGACTTGAGTTCGTCTCCAAGACATCGATGTCTGGCTGCGTCTCCAAGCTGAGTCGAGACATAGGCCTTCGTCTTACTTTTATGACCACGAAAGGTAAAATGGCGTTTACTTGTGTCAAGTCCAGCCTTGTCTTGGCTAAGACGACGTTTACTTGACTCAAGACGAGCCTTGTCTTGGCTGAGATTATCGAACCTTTTTTGGCTCCTAAACGAGATTAAAATTGATAAATGAAAAGATTGTAATTATTAAATTAGTTATTTTTAATTTAAAAAGTCCGAATCGGTGGGTCTAAAGGAGCATAACCCTTAAAAATTTTCTTTAAAAAAATAAGAATTGTAACTTTCTAGAAGGATCGATTAAGCCGTTAGAAATACGTAAAAACAAACAACATTTTTGGTATCATCGTCAAACAAGTACGAGGGTGGATTGATAAGTTTCCGGCCTGACCAAGAGATGG
The DNA here is from genome assembly GCF_010883055.1 of Belonocnema kinseyi. Classification (NCBI taxonomy): domain Eukaryota; kingdom Metazoa; phylum Arthropoda; class Insecta; order Hymenoptera; family Cynipidae; genus Belonocnema; species Belonocnema kinseyi. Next base: position 5,118,785 of record NC_046666.1, on the reverse strand, counting down.
CGCCACTAGGCCTACCTTGAGGTGGCGTTCTATAGTACCATCCTTAGATAGCT
>NC_046666.1:5102964-5118632 GCF_010883055.1 Belonocnema kinseyi | reverse complement strand
GCCTTGGAGGAGATTATGTTGAGAAATAAAAAAAAAAAATTCTTAAAAACGTTGTTTTTCTTGGTCAGGCCGGAAACTTATCAATCCACCCTCGTATAACACAAATAACAGTCCGTAAATTAGTTGATTAAATACATATATATTTATTTATTGTATAAAAAATACATGATTGTTTAATCATTAACTGAGACATGCTCAGGTCGAACTTTCCGACTTTAGCATGTCTTGATTGGGGGCAATTCAACTCGAACTCAATTCGAAGTATTTAACTCGGGAACACATAGACTAATTGTCCGAGAAACTAGAATTTTTGTTATAAAGCACATCATTATATAAAAATTATGTTTAAGGCAGTAATCTTAAGTTAAGATTACAAGAATGATCTTATTTGGTTCAGTATCATTAATCTTAGATATATGTTCAACATTAATTGCACTTTGGCAGCATAGAAACCCCATACTCTCAAATTAACTTCAGGAAACATTCACAGCTCAATTCTATTAATTTTTTTGTGGCCTTTCCTTTTTCAATACTTCTTTCCAGGCATAGAGTATACGCAGGAAATTCTTTAAAACAATCAGAATCCAGGATTCGTATCAAATTTTTATTTCTGGCAAAGCTGGCCAGTTTACTTACAGGTTTCGTTAAAATGTCGTAGAAAGTTATATCAAATTGCGGATGAACTTTCTTTTCCTGTATGTTCATCATTTCTAATTTGCATTGTGTGTACCATTTAAGTAGCTCTTCAGCTTCAAGGAATTGACATTTTTTTGATGTCGAGAAATAGGTGGCTTCAGGCGTAGATCTGATTTTAACTAAAATCGCAATCAAAAACGTGAAACCGTCTTGTTCAAGTGAACTCCTGAATGCTGTGAGACGTAATTGAAGGTTACGGAGAAGTGTGCGAGAAGTATAGGAATTGAATACATTTAAGATGGTTTTAGTATCAGGAATTTTGTCTAATATAGCTAAGATAATGTTCAGGTCACCAATCGACAAAGCTACATTAAGAGCATCTATGTACTCAGTCAAATTATAATGATAGTATCCCAGTAGAACATCTAACAATGGTAAACACTTAAATTGGACTGCCCTTCTCAGCGAAAAATTTAGTGAGTACTTGATGGAACTCATTTTTGCTCTATCGTTAAGGAGACATCTAAAAATTTCGGGGCGAAATTATAAATCTTCTGTTACTTTCTGTTAGTGAATAACTTTCACTGTTCTTCTTTAGACACTCTCATTTTGGATACATAATGCAATGGAGAATGCCCCTCAGAGGTTCTATGCATTGAGAAAGTACCTTTTAGCAACAGCATTTCCGTGATTTAAAGATGATTTTCAAAAAAGAATGTAACTAAAACATTTCTTGAAGAATCAAACTTTATAATTAAGCGTCCCCTTGTAGTTCTTGAAATTAGAGTCAGAATTTTAGCACCAGAATTCAGAAGATATTTGGCAGTCGACACTCTTCTTGAAGCTGCTGCAAGATGAAGTGAAGTATCCAAAAACTTTGTCCTTAAATTAATATCAGAATCTGCTTTAATAAGTTCTTCCATCAATATTCGGTGACTACGCGTTGCTGCGAAGTGAAGAGCTGTTTTGTTATTTTGACTCGCTTAATCAACTTCAACTCCACTCTTTAAAAATGTCTTCACAATCTCTTGATCCCCAATTTTGGCTGTGATGTGAAAAGGTGGCAGCACATCCATGTATGTAAGGCCAAGTGTAAAGTCATGAAAATATTCTAATGGTCTTTGGCAATGTGTAGCACTGGGTCCCTTATTGAGAAGTTACCTTACAACCTCTTCCTTTCTGGCTTTTGTGGCTTGAGTGAGTGGTGTCAATCCTGCAAAATTAAATAATCAACGTTGCCACTTCAGTCCAATAGCTCACCAAAAATTTCTAAATTTCCGGCAGCAGCAGAAATATGGAGTGGTGTAAAACATTTTTCTGTCGCTGGACCAATGTCAGCTCCACACTGAATTAAAGATTTTAAAACCATCACATGTCCATTAGCCGCAGAAAAAAAGCGGTGTTTCCCAATATTTACGTTGTGAACTGATTTTCAGCATCATCTCCTTCCGCTACTAGCAACTTGAGAATTCCCTTATTGCCAGCTTCAGCAGCAAAGTGCAGTGGCGTCATTTGGCCTGGGATTACAGGCTCAGTATCTGTTCTCTATTCCAAATTATATTTCACCATTTTAGTTTCGTTCTTCTGGATGGTAAACAAAATGAAGACATACCATGGATGTCTTTTAAAGTAATCGAACCTCCGGGGTCCATCAGAAGAAGTTCGGTGATCTTCACACTTCCTGAAGTTGTAACATAATGTAGTGGAGTGGAGCCCTTTTTGCATGATGCATGCACTGAAGCACCATGAGTCAAGAGATTCATCATTATTTTGATATTTGAATTCGGGTTTTCGGCTGAAATATGCAGTGGAGTTTCACTTTCTTTATCGTTTTCATCGACTTTAGCACTGAGTTTTAAGAGAAAGTCGACAAAGAGCAAGTTGCCCATTTTTGTAGCAAGATCAAGTGGTGTTGCGCTCTTTACATTTTTTTAGATTTTCAGTAGCTTCATTCAGTAACAAATGAACGATATCAATGTGATTTCCTTTAATTTCCAGATGCAAAGGAGTGTTACCATCCTTATCTCCTTTGTCGATTTCAGCATTCCTTTTACAAAGCAGGTATATTATCTGTTCGTGGCCCCTTGCAGCTGCAATGCGTATTAGTGTCTTTGCAGATACTTCGCCTCTCAGAGAATCTTCTTTAAGCAGAGAATGTGTAAGGTTAAGTTGGCCATTATCAGCAGCAAGGAAAAGCCGACTGTAATAAGTAGTGTCATTGTAGGTACAATTGTGGCTTGACGATTCCTTATGTTCGTTTGGTTTTGTAAAGTGTCCAAATCCACCAGGGGTCCTTGAACCATCGCCAAATGTGAAGTTCCTGTTCATCATGAGACCCTTGATGTCCAGAGCAGTTTTCAAGCAGGATTAAAAGAAGAGGTTTCCAAATAATAAATTTTGTTCCTGCTTGGAGTGAATTATGCTCTTTTCAGGCCAGCAACATTTAAAGACTTGCTGCAATAAAAATGGTACAATTTATACATTCTCTTTAGTTCATCGAAAAATAACTATTTTGGTGTGCTAAGGCGTAGGCTTTGGACCCTCTGCGTCGGTTTGCGGGTTCGATTCCCGCCTCGAACTCTGGAAGATCCTCGGCGGCTCTAGAGAAAAAGGTTCTCTAAGTACTTAAAGCTGTTGCTCCTAGTGGTTCGGAACCCACCTTAAACTGTAGGTCTCGTTCCCACCACCAAGTAAGTGTCTGGGGGTGTGTCAAGGAATAGGAAAGAAGATGCAAGAAAAATATACACCCTTAGGGGATTTTCATGTTAGATTTTTTTTATACCGTTGCGTAAAATATAAGAAAATTAAATTAAATTTGTTTTATGAGATCCCTAGACTGAAAGCTTTTCCGTTAGAAGAACATTTGTTAGATCCGATTTTTTTTATACCAGGTTCTAAAACATAAAAAATTACAGATTTCTCTGAAATCGAAAAATTAAAATACATCAGATGGTCGCAACAGGAAATATTCCAATTGTTTTTGCTTTGCTTATTCTTTGAAATCTATGCAGAATCTTTGTGAAATAATAGAAGCCTTTGTGAAATCTTTCAAATCAATCCGAAATCTTCGCAAAGTATTTCAGATATTTGTAAAATCTTCGAGATATCATTGTAACCTTCGTCAAATCTTTGGTTTTTTCGAAATATTTAACATATTTTGCAATATTTCAGAAATGATTTAAATCTTTTTTAAATCTGTACGAAATTATTAAAATCTTTTAATGCTATCCGAAATCTCTGAAATCGTTTGGAAATCATTGAAATCTTCAACTCTTTGTGATATATCTGGAATCTTTGTCAAATAATTGAAATCTTTCTGAAATCAGTTCAGTTCATATTAGAAATATTTTTTACTTATTTGATAATATTTGCGAAATTTTTGAAATCTTATCATTGAAGCCTTTGTGAGCTCTTTTAAATCTATCCGAAATCTTTGAAGTCTTTAGGAAATCATTAAAATATTTGTGTCATCTTTGAAATTTATCTGAAATCTTTTTCGAACAATAGAAGCCTTTGTGAAATAATAGAAGTATTTGTAAAATGTTTTAAAACTATCCAAAATCTTTGCAAAACATTTGCAATATCTATGAAATTTTCGTGAAATCATTGAAATCTTTTAAATCTTAGTGAACTATTAGGGTATTCTTTAAAGACCTCTGCGAAATATTTGGTATAATTAAAATAATTGAAGTATTTGTGAATTCTTCTAGATATTTTTGAAATCTTTGTGAAATTATTAAGAAATCATTGAAATCTTCGCCAATCTTTGTGAATTATTGTAAAAAGTTTGCGAAAGATTTTAATTTTTTTGAAATATTCGGTAATACTTGTGAAATTATTGAAAATTATGTGAAATATTTGTGAATTTTTTGTGAAATCTTTGAAATCTGTCTGAAATGTTAAATATTTGAGAAATAGATGAAGTCTTTATGAAGTCTTGTAAATCTTTCCGAATTATTTGAAGTCTTTGTGAAATATTTGGAAAATCTGGCGTCTTTGTGAAATAATAGAAAACTTTGTGAAACCTTTCAAATCTATCTGAAAATTTGGTTAAATCTTTGAAACCTTTGAGAAATCATTGAATTCTTTATAAAGTATTTGTGAGATTTTTGTGAATTATCTAAAAATCTTTGCGAAAGATTTTAATATTTTAAAAATATTTGATAATTTTTGTGAAATTATTGAAATGTTTGTGAAATATTTGAAAAATTATTGAAATCTTCGTTCAATCTTTGGAATCTATCTAGAATTTCTGCGAATTATTTGAAGTCTTTGTGATATCTTTGAGAAATCAGAAAGCAGATTTTTTAAATTACTTTGTAAAAGAGAAACAATAAAGGTGATCCAAAAACTTTTCATGCTTACGTTTAATCAGTCATCGAAAAATTTATGTATTTTTCTACAGTAGACAAAAAAGACCAAATGTTTTCACATTTTTTCCTCTTATAAATTTGACAGATTTTTAAAATTAACTTAATTGTTTTTTATTGGGTCCTAAAAGCCTTGATTCATTCTATCAGGAAAAAAATGAAACTGGAAGTTTCAAAATTAAATTATAATTATGTAATCACTTTTGAAGAGGCTGAATTTAAAAAAATTAGATTTTTTAAATAAATTTCAATAGAATTTTGGGAATGTACCTTGGAAAGAAATCTCGAAAATTGAAACAATGGTTATCATCCGAAAATCAAAATTAAAAAAAAAATTATAAAATCACTTATTTAAAATTTCTTTCCAATTCTTAAAAAATAATATCTACTACTTTTTCATAAATCTTTAAAAATTAAAATTTCTAGGAATAGTTCAAATATACGATCCTTTCTTGTATATCTTGCTTCTTTCGAAAAAAACTTGATATTTCTCGATGTTTTAAAAAAAAGTTGTCTTTTATGAGATAACAGTGGATATCCCGTGTAGAAATTCAAATGGGGAACTAGTCTGGTTCCCGATCATTTGACCCCACATAAAGTCGGGGACTAGTCGGTTCATCTGACTAGCTCCCGACTAGTGGCATCACGGTAGATTAGTCGGGCACTAGTAGGGGTTATATGATAATACATCAGTGTGGAATATTAAATAAACTCCCCAAAACTTGTGGAACATCCTCTAAAAGTTTGTCAAAATACTTATTATTTATGGAAATCCCCATAAACTTTTTTGAAGTAATTAAAAGTGCTCAAATTTACCCAAGATTTAATAGAGAATATATCCTACGCTTAAAAATGCATAAATTGATGTAATTAAAATTCTCCAAAATTTGTGGAATATTAATTAAAAAAAAACTTCAGCTGAAGCGCAGCAATGAATAATTTCTTTATGCTTTTTATGTCATGATTTATGAACAGATCAATTAATTGTTAGTTGAATAATTTTTTCACAACATTAAAGTAGATAAAGATTTAATTTTAATTTTTTTTTTAAATTTTAATACATGAATCGACTATTTACTTGAAGGATATGTAATTGAATATTGGATATAATTTATGCAATAAAAGTTTATTAACGTTAAAATACTTAGTAATAGATTTAATGCTTTTACGACGAGTATTTTTATAAAAAGAGATACTTCAGATTCTAATCAGGTAAAAAACTACGAATTTCGACAACGTTTCGTGAACATTGCAGTTCACTTCTTCAGGGCTGACCTGAAACTGAGGTATCAGGTTTTGATGTTCTTATGTATACTCTCTACGATGCCTGCGATTGGCTAGAGCGCCTCACCGTGGGGACTGGTCGAACCTGATTGGCCAATCAAGTCTTTTTTTAGGAAACCGGGCGGATGGAAAGCCAAATCGGATTGGTATTATATCCATTGTCCCCTTTGATGTTATCAGGGTGCTTTAAGATTTCGATTGCTTCTCTATGTTTTTTTGGAAAGATGTTGTGTGTTTCTGCAATGACTGTTGTTTTGTCAAATGAAATGGTATGTCCTGTTTCGATATGATGTTCAGCTAGTGCTGATTGCGTGAAATTCTTTAGCCTGATTTTACTCTTATGTTCCTCTTTACGTTGGCTCACCGCTCTTTCGGTTTCTCCAATATAGACTTTGCCACAAAAACAAGGGATTTTTTATACTCCTGGATGACTGAGGGGTGCCTTTTTGTCTTTAGGGTTATTTATTAGTTTTCCTATTTTCGCAGGTGGTTTAAATATGCTTTGGATGTTGTGTTTGTTGAGAATTCTTCCTATTTGTTCTGTGATACCTTGGATGTTAGGTGGGGTGGTCGTTCTTTTTCTCTCTCTTTCTTTCGTAGGTTGTGTTGACTTATTTTTTGAGTTTATTTTCTTATTGCTTTATCAACTTGTTTGTTTGTGTAATCTTTTGGTATTAGGAGTTGTTTAACTTTTGTAATTTCTTTTTTAATTTAACTTTATCAGTTATGCAGACAGCTCTGTATATAAGGGAATTGATGAACGATTGTTTTTGAGATGTGTGATGGTGGGAGGAGGCATTTAGGTATTTGTCTTTGCGAGTGAGTTATCTGTGAACTTCATGTCCTGATGTGTTATCAGATCTTTTGTGAACTAATACGTCCAAGAAATGCAATTTTCCGCTTTGTTCAATTTCCATGGTGAACTGGATATTAGGATGTAATCAATTGATGCAATTAAAAAACTTATTTAGTTAATCTCGTCCATGTCTGCAAATGACAAAAGTGTCATCAACGTAACGGAACCAAAATTCCGGTCTAAGCTTGGATTGGTTGAAGATTTTAATCCCTAGCTGTTCCATAAAGACATTGGCTATCACAGGTGAGATTAAGGATCCCACTTCTGCCTCTGAGGTTTGTTCTTACAATTGGTTATTGAAAGAGAAGTGAGTATTATTGAGACAGTCTTCTGTCACAATTACTATGATGTATGTCTTGGAGTTGAATGTGAATCTGAGGTATCTTTTTAATAAAGTCAAATGAGTTTTGGACGTAAGTGATGGAGTTTCCTGTTAAAGGATTTAATTTTGTAGCGAGGAATCGTGCTAGGTTGTAAGTTAATGACTTTATTGCGCAAATGATAGGTCTGAGTGGAATATTATCTTTGTGGATTTTTGGGAGCCTGTATGGTGTTGGAAAGATGGCATCGGTAGGTATTAATTTAGATATTATTTCGTTGTCTTATTAATAGTATATTTATCGCTTTTCGAATTTTTATAATATTAATTTAAAATAAGAGTTTGGAGTGCGAATTTCAAAAACAGTTTAATCTTTAAGGTTTTGAAACTAAAATTTGTTCTTGAATTAGTTTTTGGAGGTTTCGAAATTAAAACTTCACAACATTGTAGTTTTAAATTCCAATATTCAAAATGTCAGAACAATTCCGCTTCAAACATTTCAAAGTTTTATAAGAAAAGCAGTCATAGTCCGTTTTGAATTTAGTAATTTCTAATCGGCGTTAATTCAAAATTATCATTTTTATGTAATAATAATGTAACAATTCTAGAATTTTAGAAGTTTCGACTTTGAAAGATTTAATTTAGTTCTTAATTTTAGATTATCAAATTGTAATTGCTTTGAATTTAAAATTATTCAAATTTAGAAGTTTTTAATTTTCAATTATTTAATTTTAAATGCTTTTAATTATAAACAATTAAATGTTAATTCCTCTGAATTTTAAATTATCATATATCCAAAATCATAATATTAAAGTAATCAATTTTAAAGTTTAGAGATTGTCCTATTTTTAAAGTTTCAACCTGAAATCGCCCCATTTTATTTTAAAGCGAAGTCATTAAAATTTGTATTCAAATATAATTTCTTCGCACAAGTATGGTGTAAAAAATACTATACAATAAAAACTATAAAATTTAACGCTTATTTGTTTTTAATTTAATATCATAAATTAAATTTTCCATACATCATAACGCATCAATTGAAGAGATATTTTCGATTATTCGTAAGTTAATATTTAAACTGCACGACAAAACTAGAATACAGCAAAAGCTCATAGGTCCGTTGCAAGAGAAATTAAAAAAATTAATTTTGTGTTAAGTAAGTCATTATGTAAAAATTATGCTTAGCGTGGCAACGTTACAATATTTATTTCCTTCTTACAGTAGCATGGAAACCACGGATCCTTCGTAACGACAGGGTTTTTTCTGTATCATTGCGGATAGTTAACGCAAATCCGTTACAGAAAGATACTCGAATATTTTATCGATATGAGACTCCGTAATTGAATCGTGCAATGCGCTGCAACTAAATTTAAGAAAGATTCATAGCTCACTTCTATTAATTCTTTTCTGGCTTTTCCTTTCTCAACACATCGCTCCAGACATAGAGTATACGCCGGAAATTCTCGAAAACAACCGGAATCCAGGATTTGCATCAAATTTTGGTTTCTGACAAAGCTAGCCAGTTTACTTACAGGTTTCGTTAAAATGTCATAGAAAGTTATATCAAATTTCGGATGAATTTTCTTTTTCTGCATGTTTATCACTTCGAATTCGCATTGTGTGTACCATTGAAGTAGCGTTTGAGATTCAAGAAATTTAAATTCTTTTGATTCAGGAAAATGGGCGACTTTAGAGGTAGATTTGATTTTAACTAGTGTCGCAATCAACAACGTTAAACCGTCTTGTTTATGTGAACTTCTGAATGCTGTTAAAAGTAATTCATGGCAACGGATAAGTTTGCAAGAAGTATAGGAATTGAATACATTTAAGATGGTTTTAGTATCAGGAATTTTGTCTAATATAGCTAAGATAATGTTCAGGTCACCAATCGACAGAGCTACATTAAGAGCATCTATGTACTCAGTCAAATTATAATGATTGTATTCCAGTAGAACATCTATCAAGGATAAACACTTTAAATCGACTACCATTTTCAGCGCAAAATTTAGTGGATACTTGCGGAAAGTCATTTTTGCTGTATAGTTAAGAAGACATCTAACAATTTCAGGACGAAATTCATTATTATCTGTATTCCGTTTGATGCACTAACTTTTCCGACAGAGCTAGAAGAATGTTCTGATTGTTCTTCTTTGGATACTTTTATTTTACATTCATAATTAAGGGCAGAATAGCCCTCAGAAGTGCAAGAAATTTAAGAAGCACTTTTTATTAACAGCAATTCTGTGATTTGAAGAAACTTCTCAAAAGAGGATGGAGTAACTGACACATCTTTTAAAGATACAACAATATTTTTGAAAAATCTACTCTTTCCTCTTAAAATTAGAGTTTTGTTTGGATTTGTAACAGCATCATGTCTCTCCCGGTTCAAAGCATAATGCAGTGGTGTATATCCTTCATCCGTAGGCCGAATTTTAGCATCAGCATTTAAAAGATATTTGACAGTCGATACTCTTCCTGCAGCTGCTGCAAGATGAAGTGGTGTTTCCATAAACTTTGTCCTTGAATTAATATCAGCACCTGCTTTAATAAGTTCTTCCACCAATGTTGTGTGACCACACGTTGCTGCAATGTGAAGAGTTGTTTTATTATTTTTACTCTTGAAATCAACTTCAACTCCACTCTCTAAAAACATCTTGACAACTTCTTCATCCCCAGTTTCGGCTGCAACATGAAAAGCTGGAACCACATCCATATCATGCTGTATTATATGACCACGTGCAAAGCCTTGCAAGTATTCATGTGGTCTTTGGCAATGTGTAGCACGAACTCCCTTACTTAGAAGCAACTTTACAACCTCTTTGCTTCTGGCTTTTGTAGCTAGAGCGATTGGTGTAATTCCTGCAATATTAAAAGAATCAATTTTTGCACCTCGCTGCAAAAGCTCATTGACAATTTCCAAATTTCAAGCAGCAGCGGAAAGATGAAGTGGTGTATCGCCTTCTGATGTGCGTGGATTAATTTCAGTTCCGCATTGAATTAAATATTTCGAAACTTGTGTATGCCCATTTACCACAGATAAATGGAGAGGCGTTCTTAATTTTTCACCCCTGGAATTGATGTTATCCGGGTCTTCTACCGTCACTAAAAATTTCACAATTTCCTCATTGCCCGTTTCGGCAGCAAAGTGCAGGGGCGTCATTTGGCCTGGGATGACAGAGTTAACATCGGTTTTTTGTTTCGAAAGAAACTTGACCATTTCGGTTTTGTTTTTCTTGATGGCCAAAGAAAATGGAGATATATTATGGGTGTCTTCCAAAGTAATCAGCATTCCTCGTTCGATCCGAACTTTGGTGATTTGCACACTTCCTGAATTTGTAACATAATGTAGTGGAGTGTAACCCTATTCGCATGATGCATGTAATGAAGCACCATGAGTCAAGAGACTCATAATTATTTCGATGTTTGGATTCGGGTTTCCGGCTGCAATATGGAATGGAGTTTTACCATCTTCATCCTATTCACCGACTTTAGAACCACTTTTTAAGAGAAGATCAACAAAGAGCAATTTGTCCATTTTCGTAGCAACATGCAGAGGTGTTGCTTTCTCTAAATTTTTTAAATTTGCAGTAGCTTCATTTAGTAATAACTGGACTACGTTTATATGATACCCTTTAATTGCCAGATGCAAAGGGGTATTTGCCATCCTTATCTCCTTTGTCAATTTCAGCATTCCTTTTACAAAGCAGGCAGATTGACTGTTCGTCGCTCCTTGCCTCTGCAATCTGTATAAGTTTCTTTCCATATACTTCGTCTTCAATAGAATCTTCTTTAAGCAGAGAATGTGTGAGTTTAAGTTGGCCACTATGAACAGCAAGGAAAAGATGACTGTAATAAGTAGTATCGTTGTAGTTACATTCATGGCTGGACGATTTTTGATGTTCGTTTGTTTTTGTAAAGTCTCTTCATCCTCCGGGGTTCTTTGAGCCACCAACAAATCTAAAGTTTCGGTTCATGAAGAGACACTTGATGTCCAGAACAATTTTTAAACTGAATTGAAAGTAGTGGTACTCGAATGATAGATTTTCTTTCTCCTTGGAGTGAATAATGTTCTGTTCAAGCCAGCAACATTTAAACCCTTTCTGGAATAAAAATGGGACAATTAAAACATTTTCTTTAGTTTGTTCACACATAAATATTTTAGTGTATTAAGTAGTGCCTCTAAAATCGAACGATTAGATTCATCGGATAGTCGAAACTAGATCCCAAATATTTCCGAAGTATTTCAAATCTTTGTAAATCTTTGAGATGTCATTGTGACCTTTGTCAAATCTCTGGAAAATTTTCAGAAATATTTCAAATATTTAGCAATATTGGTGCAAGTACCCAGTCGTATCGATGTCGTAAAGACGTCGCCAAATGCTTTTCCCACTGGGTATTTAAATATATTTTTTTAAATCTTTAAGAAATAATTGATATTTTTTAATTCTATCCGAAAGCCCTGAAATCTTTGGAAATCATCAAAATCTTTATCTCTTTGTAACTTATCTAAATACTTGGTGTAATAATTGAAATCTTTGTGCCATCTTTGAAATTTATCTAAAAGCTCTAGAAAATTTTTGCTTAATATTTGAAATCGATCTGAAAACTTTCTCAAATAATAGAAGCCTTTAAAAAACAATACAAGTTTTTGTGAAATCTTTTTAATTTATCCGAAATAGTTGTGAAATATTTGAAATCTTTATGAAATCTTTGGGAAATTATTGTAATTTCTGTCAAATATTTGTACTTCTTTGCAAAATTCAAGAAAAAAAATTTAATTTGTGAAATTATTTAAATCTTTATGAAATATTTTGAAAATCATTGAAATCTTTTGAATCTCAGTGAAACATTTGGGAACTCTTTCCAAATCTCTGCGAAATGTTTGGTAATATTTGTGAAATCATTGAAATGTTTATGAAATATTGGAAAAATGATTGAAGTTTTTATGAAGTTCTTTAAATATTTCCGAAATCTGGGTGAAATCATTGACATCTTCGTTCAATTTTTGAGATATGTCTAAAATATTAGCGAAATATGTGAAATCTTTGGAAAATAAGTGAAATATTCGGTAATATTTGTAAAATTATTGAAATCTTGCAGAAATGATTAAAGTCTTTGCAAAGTCTTTTAAATCTTTGTGAAAAAATAGAAGTCTGTATGAAATATTTGAAATCAATCAGAAATCTTGGTGAAACCTTTCGGCAGTCTTTGCAAAATCTTTGTGAGTTATTTTAAAAACTTTGCCAAAGATTTTTTTTTTAATATTCAGTAATACTTTTGAATTTATTGAAATCCTGGTAAAGTCTTTGTGAAATCTTTGTGAATTTTTTGTGAAATCTTTGAACTCTATTTGAAACGTGGGTGAAATATTTAAGGAATGATTGAAGTATCTGTGAAGTCTTTTCAATCTATCCGAAATCTTTGAAATTTTTGTGGAATCATTAGGAAATAATTTAAATCTTTCCTAAATCTTTGAAATTGTTCTATAATCATTGCGAATAATTTCAATTCTTTATTAAATCTTTGGGAAATCTATTGGACATCTTTGTAAAATGACAGAAAATATTGTAAAATGTCTTAAATCTATCTTAAATCTTTGTGAAACCTTTGAGAATTCATTAAAATATTTGTGAAATCTTTTCGAAGTCCTTGTAAAATCTTTGTCAATAATTTAAAAGTCTTTGCACAAGATTTCAATTATTTTCTAAATATTCCTTAATATTTGTAAAATTATTGAAATTTTCTAGAAATGATTGTAGTCTTTGTGAAAACTCTTAAATTTAACCGAAAGATTTATTCAATCTTGGAAATGTATCTTCATTCTTTTAAAGTTATTTGAAGTCTTTATGAGAACTTGCGGAATTATATCTGATACTTTGTGAAAGAGTATAAAGCTTAGTAAAATCTTTGAAATCTATTTGAAATCTTTGAGAAATCAGTGAAATCTTTGTGAAATCTTTCTGAATTATAAAATATTTTTGAACTATTTGGTGATATTTGTAAAATTATTCAAATGTTTTTGAAATATCTGAGAAATTATTGAATTCTTTTTGAAGTCTTTTAAATCTATCAGAAATCTTTGAAATATTTGTGAAATCATTCAACTTTTTTTAAAATCTTCGTGAATTTGGGTAAATTCTTTCAAGATCTTTGCGAAATATTCGGTAATTTAAAATCTATCTGAAATTGTTGTGAAGTTTTTGAGATCTTTGAGAAATCATAGAAATCATTGTAAAATCATTTGTGAATAATTTTAAAATCTTGGCAAAGGATTTGGAACATTTTTTAAATATTTAGTGATATTTTAAAAATTATTTAAATATTTGTGAAATATTTAAAAAATGATTGAAGTCTTTGTGAAGTCCTTGAATTTTATTCGAAATCTTTGAAATCTTGCTGGAATCATTAGGAAATCATTGAAATGATCATCCAATTTTTGAAATCTATTAAAAATTTTTTTCCAAATATTTGAAACTTTTGTGAAATCTTTGGAAAATTATTGAAATATTTGTTAAATCTTTGTCCAATTTTTGTAAATTCTCTAAAGATCTTTGCTAAATATTCGGTAATATTTGTAAAATTATTGAAGTCTTTCAGGAATAATGGAAGTCTTTGTGAAGTCTCTTAAATCTATCCGCAATCTTCGCAATCTTTGTGGAATTAGTAAGAAATCATCAAAATCTTTTTTTAATCTTGAAAATATATCTAAAGTCTTTGGAATTATTTAAAACTTTGAGAACTCACTGAAATCTTTATGAATGATTATAAATTTATTGCGAAAGTTAAAAATTCTTTTTGAAATATATGGCAATATTTGTAAAATTATTAAGATGTTTGTGAAGTATTTGATAAATGATTGAAGGCTTTGTGAAGCCTCTTAAACCTTTCCGAAATTTTTGCAAAATTTGTGAAATCATTGAAATCTTTGTTCAATTTTTAAAATCTATCTGAAATTTTTTTCAAATATTTGAAATTTTTGGAAATTTTTCGGAAATCATTAAAATATTTTTAAACTCTTTTTGAAATTCTTGTGATTTCTTTGAAGATCTTTGTGAAACATTTTTGAAATATTTGAAAATTAGAAATCTATCTGAAAGTTTTGTGAAGTCTTTGAACTCTTTTCGGAATCATAGAAATCTTTGTAAAATAATTTGTAAATTATTTTGTGAAGTCTTTTAATTCTGTCAGAAATCTTTGAAATCTTTTGTAAAACCTTTGGGAAATCTGACATCTTCGTGAAATAAAAGAGAACTTTGTGAAAGCTTTGAAATCTATTTGAAATCTTTGGTAAATAATTGAAATTTTTGTGAAATATTTGGTAATTTTTGTGAAATTATGTTTAAAATTTTTAAATATTTTAGGAATGATTGAAGTCTTTGTGAAGTCTTTTTAATCTATTCGAAATCTTTGCGGAATCATTATGAAATCATAGAAATCTGTGTTCAATCTTTGAAATATATCTCTACTATTTTCGAATTATTTGAAGTCTTTGTAAAATCTTTGGAAAATCATTGAAATCTTTGTGAAATCATTGTGAATTCTATCTGAACTTTTTGTGAAATCTTTCTGAATTATTTAGAAATCTTTGCCAAAGATTTCTCATATTTCTGAATGTCTAAATTGTACCATTCAATATTATAAGTCTATGCCCCCCTATAAAAAAGGTTTTGACGCTCCTGAAAAATTAAGCGATCAAATTTTGGAATTTTCAACTTTTCGACCAAATTGAAAAAGTTGTTACGATCATCTTGTAGAGCTTTCAAAAAGCAACGTTTTTCTTTTCGTGGCTTTTTTTTATATCATGCGTTTTTTGGCTTGAAATGTTCATTTTAGTTTTTTTTTTGGATTTTGAAAATGCTCTAACTCTGATCATTTTCTTTTTATAGAAAAAAATCATAAGGAAAAATTATTTGAGTTTCTTAGTACTATAAATAACCGATCATAGAATTTTGATTCTTGAAAAAAGGTGGTTTTAAAAATTTTGAAAACGTGCTCACTTTTTAAATTTTTATCCAAAATAGCAGGTTTACGAAGTTGATCTTTATTTTTTGACACTGAAAGAGTATACCAAAAGTCAATCCAATCTGTTAATTCTTTCGAAATGTATCGTACTGACAAACTAAAAATCTACAGACACACGCACAGACAGACACATTCGTAAAAAACTGTTTTTCGGATTCAGGGGGGCCTCAAAACCTGGACA
>NC_046666.1:5101948-5102954 GCF_010883055.1 Belonocnema kinseyi | reverse complement strand
CACACAAATCTAATACCTTCTCTTGATGAGAATGTAAAAAACTCATACAATTTTAGACTATCCTAGCATTCAAACAACAACAGTCGATTTAAAAGTTAAACAACTTTTAAAACAATCAAATTGTTTTCTTCTTAATTATTTCTCAAAAAATATTTATCATTTTGGAAAAATGTTAGGTTAGGTTAATATTTTTAATTAGATATCTATGATTCTAAAAAAATATGTTTAAATTAAGATTCACAATATTTGAAGAGTAATATGGTTTCAAAATATTTTGGGTTGAAAAATGGTATTTTCTATTAAATTACAACACTTTAATTGTCTATATATGGTGAAAAAATATAATATATATTAATTCTCAAGATAAGACATCAATTTTTATCAATTATAAAAAATATTGTCTTTGCTTTTTCATTATTTTATGTTATTTTAGATAGCAGATACGATAAATTCTAAAAATGTTGTAGAAACATAAATCATATCATTAGTTATATTTTAACGAAATAACAAAAAATCCGCTTAGTTATTAATTTTAAATTTTAAATGAAAATTTAAGTATGGCCTGAAATACCTTTTATTTGTAGAAGCTCGTTGTCAACTGCGTCATGGTATCCAATTCATTCGCAGGGACTCAGAAGTGGATCCACTTCCGAGTGGATATGTGCTGATAAAACATTCGCAGAAAACGATAATACGATATCTAACTGTACTTGAATTAATTTAAATTATTTAATTAAAAAAATATGTCTAACCGTTTCAGCAAACAATAATGGTCATCATCAGGGAATTTGATTAAATGTAAATTAAAAGTAATTTTGTTTAAAATCATAATACTAAAATTAAAAACTTGTCAAAAACATTGTACTTAAATAAGTCATTGAATATTCTTCAAACAAACTTTTTAGAGACGTAAATTTGATGTTAACATTCACATTTTTTTAGTAAAAAAGTACAGTCAGACCTGGATTTAGTCATCCTCCATTTAATGTTTCTGAGAATTGACGCG
>NC_046666.1:5098361-5101938 GCF_010883055.1 Belonocnema kinseyi | reverse complement strand
ATATGCTAAGTCCACTCAAGCGTCACAATACAGAGAGAGAGAGAATTAAGAAAGAGAAAAAGAGAAGAGAAACAAAATAGTTCCGTGACTCCGGATTTAATGTCACGCTCAGTTCCAAAATTCACATTAAATCCGGGTTTAATGGAATTTAGTTATTAAACAGTTGTAGTTGAAGTTTTCTTTTGGAAATTAATTAGTAGCGATTTACATACCATTAAAAATTGGTAATAAACCATTTGTTTGTATAAAAACTTAACTGGATTGAAAAATAACACTTTAAAAGATTTTTATAATTATCTATAAAACTTAACTTTAAATCTTATGAAATTTCTGTTTGAATTCGGATATTCTTAAAAAATTGTAATTCTCAACCATGTAATGGGAACAATTAAAATGTAGTAAGAATACATATTATTAAAAAAAATTATAGTTACAAAAATATTTAAAACCATTTTTTGAGTGACGGACATTTGATAAAAACCTTTTTATTTAATTCACGCATATAATATTTATTTTCAAAAGATTACTTTAATAAAATTTCTAATTTGTAAAGTAAAATGTAATAGATTTTCTGTTAATATTAGAAAATATTAGTGAAAATGTTAAATTATACAAAAATTGTAGATAAATAATTATTCAAGTAATTATGTGAAATTTTATCGCGAAATAAATTTCCTGATACCATTTTTCAAAGAGAAAAATTTATTGAAATATATACTAAATTAAAACAATGTAGTTGAATAATTCAAATTTTAAATCAAAATTTTAAAACTTTAATATTAATTAATTAAATTTTGAATATACACAAGTTTTGAATATTCATATAAAACTTTTGCGACGACCATATAATAGCAATATTTAAAATACAGTAAGAAAAGGAATGATTACAAACTATATTGTTAAAAAAAGGTTTTAAACCATTTTTAGAGTGACGGAAATTTAATGAAAAACCTTTTTCTTTAATTCTTGCATCCAAAATTTGCTTTCAAAAAATTATTTTAATAACATTTCGAATTATTTAATTAAAATGATAAATTGGATAATTTTAAATTTAGAGTTTGTAAACTTAAAAATAATAAATACACGTATTTCAAAAAAAGTTTAATATTGAAACATTAAAAAAATTTTTTTTGCTTTTTTCATACTCTTATGGACTTCTATGAAAACTTGTATATTATCTAATAAATTATTAAAAATAAAAAAGATTCCCAATTTTTAATAGTTTTAGGTTATGTTAGCGTTTTATACCGGAAGTGGGATTTTCTAATAAAAAATCTAAAATTATTAGGTTTTAATTATACAATTTTTTTGAAAAATGTATTCTTTTCGGTTTCGTTAGCATTTTCTACTGGAAATTTAAATTTTAAAATATATGGCTTAGATTTTAATGTTTCATAAGTTATAAAGAAATTGAGGTTACGTGAGCGATTCACTTCAAAAATTTGTATTTTTCAAACAATTAGCATTAAAATAAATGAGGCGAAAAGAGGATTCACAACAAGGAAAAGTGTTTAGTTTTGGTTAACTTTTTACACCAGAAATTAGTATATTTAATGAAAAAAATAATTGGATTTAAAAATCATTAAAGTTATATGCACAATTTTGATTTAAACATGTTTTGAAAACATGTAGGGTCATGTTGACGTTTTACAAAGGAAATCTGTTATTTATTTCCAATATTCTGAAAGTTTAAACAAGTTTTACAATTCTGAACAACTTTTTATCACGTCACGTTACGTTAAAATTAAAAAATTAACAAGTTTCAATAATTTTAGATTCTTCAAGTGTTTTCGGTCAAAAATTTCAATTTATACTTAAAAAATGATTAAATTAGAATATTTGAACAATTTTGGATTATATTGTTAAAAAAATTGAATTTTCTGCAGCCAAAAATTTAACAATATGGAAAATAGAAGAAAACGAAATTGTTTAAAATTTAATTTCTGGAAATTCAATGTTAAGAAATGACAAAATATAAAATTCCAATTTAAAAAAAATGGGATGCCGTTTGCAAATAATTTTTTGGAAAATTTAGGCGATTTATGAATTTTGAAAAAATTTCAACTCTGATTTACCTTTCTGTTAAACAAAATAGATCAAATTAAAAACCATTTTTTTACTTTGTGTTTTTTAAATCTAAAATCGATATCTCTAATTAAAAAAAAAAGATTTCAAAGGTTATTTATAATATTTGAACAATAATAGCACACTATCGTTTTTCACCGTGTATCGGTCATTTTCAAGAAAAATCATTCGTCTTTAAAATTAAGCTTATAATTTTTAACAACATCAAGTTATGTTAGAATTTTTCTTCGGAAATTGGTATTCTTGGACAAAAAATGTTATCAATTAAAAAAATATTGTCGTAGATTTTCTAATATTCTAGTTCACACACTATAAAAATTTCCTACATACAAAAATATATTTATTTGAGAAATTACTCCGCCCCACCACTTGCCTGATTTAGAATATTTGAATTGTTTATTCTTGCAAATATACAAGAAAAGTTTTATTCAAACTTAATAAATTTTACAACTCTTTTCATATTTTACATGTAAAAAGTAAAAAAAAAAGAAAAGCAAGATAGAAGAAATAATACATGAAAAATGAAAAAAAATAGAAAGGAAAAATAAGAATCAAAAAGGGAATTTCCAATTTATATCCTATCAATGTGCTTGCAGTCTGTTGCTCACAGATTGGAAACTAGAGCAAATGTTTCGCGCATCGTGGCATCCACCTCGTTCAATATTCACCGAACTTGAATTGCTGGTGGATCTTACTCATCCAAATCCAGTCAGAAACCGTTCACGATATTCTCGAGCTACGAAAATGTCAACCACGGTGACCGGAAACAAATTTATATCAAATTGGGTAAAAAATGTATACAGTAAACCTCAGGAATAAATTTTATCTTTAGATGGGATAAAAACGCTGCAGCACGTTTATATGACGAACGATAAAGTTTATCTGAGAAAAATAAAATTTATATGAAGAAAATATTAATTTGACACATGTGATATGCCAAATGACTGCGTCGAGGTTCACCGAAAGAATTTTCTCCATAAATTTGATAATCCTTGCAGTATTTATTTTTTAAATCGTCTCACTTTATTTAAATGTTTTTAAACAAACTATAAACTAACCAAAGTTCAGTCTATGGTTTTTGTAAGTGTAGGTGAATGATGTCTTGGTTAAAGGTGTTGGTTCAATCCGATTTTGAATTTTTTTTGGTACGGCACTGATTCCATATATATATATATTTTCCGAAAGATTTGCAAACGAAAGAAAGAAAACTTGTCAAATATCCGGGGTTTTCCGAGATCCTCGGATCAATAAAATGTTGAAAAATCAAAATGTTTGTTGAGGAAATGATTATTTTCCCGAGAAATATGTCAGATAAACGTGCTGCAGCGTTTTTATCGAATTTGAAGATAAAATTTATTTTTGGGACTTAATATATATATAGTGCCGTATTTACTGGAACTTTATATTATCGACAATTGTTTCTGTTGCTCACTCGAGGCCTGACATGGTTCTTCTTGACTTCGAGAAGCGAACCATGTTCGTTATCGAATTT
>NC_046666.1:5095097-5098261 GCF_010883055.1 Belonocnema kinseyi | reverse complement strand
GCGGGAAAAATGCAGAAGGCGGTTGTCCTTGGGTCGCTCCGTGTTCTTAGGGTCCACGAGGCTTTTGCTGGATCGTCGTATTGATTCCTTTACATACTGTAATCACCTTTCTCACGGTTATGAGACGTGGTTATGGCTGAAATTTTACCGCGATTTCGCTGGAAGCGGGTGCAATTTTTCAGATTAGCACCCGCTCCCGGCGAAATCCTGCGGTTGTCCTTATGACAAATTTTTAATTATATATACATATATTTATCAGTGCTTCATGGGAAACTGTAGAAAAATAAACTTGATAGAAATCCTTGATAAAACATGTTAAGCAAGATGGAATGTAGCGGTAAAGATTTGCTCAGTTTTTTTTAAGTAAGAAACTGGGTTGATAAACTATTGATCCTTATGAGAAAACTAGAAATAAGCACCTTAAAGAGAACATAATTTTGACAGAGAAAACTGAAGTTAAATTTTCTTGCATGTAATGGGAAACGGACAATGTATGAGTTAATTCGAACTATAAATCGGGACACCAGACTTAAAACAAAATAGAAAAAACAAAAGTTAAAATTTGTTGCAGGTAAGACTTGCACCGGTTAAAAATTAAAAATATTTCGGTAAAAGTTTCACGGAGGTTAGGAGAATAATTCTGATCTCCTCTACTGCGTCACGCAGCAGTGAGCAAATTTCGGTAAAACATGTAGAATCAGTAACAGAAAACACAAAAAAAAATGATATGTTTCCTCGGAAATAGATTAGACTATTGTAGAGGAATTAAAAATTACTTAAAACCATTTAGAAAAAAGCGCAAAAAGCAACTGACAGATGGGAATCCCCGGTTCTCTCCAATTTAATGAAGTTAAACGACGATAGATGGCTCTGGCGTTGCAATCCTCGCTAAATCTCGAATAAAAATTGAGGCATTATGAGGTGAAAGATTATCCAGGAAAGGGTAAAAATAGAAAATTATTTTCGATTCATGTAAAGTTTATCCGGCAAGGTTAATTTTTGTGGCGGTGAATCTTTCACTTGGAATCCATGGAAACTTTATATTTCGTTTTTCTGTGCTATTACGTCCACGTCGATTATTTCTGGATAATGCTAAAAATAAAAAGTATTTAGCACTACAACAGGATTCATATATTTTTGCATATTTAACCTTAATTCGACCTTGTTATGATCTGTACGAAATGATAGTTTCTCGTATTTTCAAATCTGGGATCAATATAACGGTACTTATTTAGAAAATGACGCTAACCTCTGAATTAATTTAAAACTCACATTCAAGGTCAAAGTAATTGGTACCTTTGCGTAATTCCCTTTGCTCCCTACTACTTTTGTCTGCAAAATGTTGATGTATCTAACCTCTATTTCGAGATATATAACGTTATATATATTAAAATAGTCAACGAAATGCAGTATTCAAACTAGTTTTCCAGCATTTTCTAAGATTTTTAGAGTTTTCCATAACTTGTTTTACAGACAGAGACTTCTTATCTTATAATGCCACAGAAAACTTTTGATCGACATGCCGAAAACACTATATTCTAAAAGTCTCAGCCAATTTGCCAAAGAAATTTTTTTTCATCTGTTTTGCGCCGGGTCCTTTGTGAAATTAAACCTTGACAAGTGATTAGGACAAGTAATACTCATATTAAAATATATTTGAAAACTTTTTCAAAAAGTAACATATAGAAATATAATTTAAAAAAGAATGTTAAAAAGCCATATTAGACCTCTTTCTGATTCAATTTATTATACAATGAAACTATATCTTTTTCAAACAATATATTCGAGATAATAAATGTTTTTCAAATTCTTCCCAAAGTATTAAAAAATGTAAGGCATCTTTTTATTATGTTTAAGCTATCAAATATATTTAGAAGGTTCCAGAAATATCAAATATTTGAGTATTAAATATTTGCTGCGTTAAAATTCTATGCCTATGTAAAAAAATTGATGTCTATATGATCTATTTGAAAACAGGTAAAAGGTTAGAGAAGATAGAATGAACGTCAGACGTGGAAGTAGTTAGCAGGACGTAGGACGAGCAGAAAGGATCTGGGAGAGGATAGAGCAGATAATAAAAGCAAAAGTGGGAGAGCAAAGGAACGAAAAGGAGGAAGCGGTGGCTAGAGAAAGGATAAGGGCAATGAAGCTGAAAATCGAGAGAAAAGAGAAGGCAGATAGGAGAAATCATATTTAGGTAAGAGGGTTGCAGCTAAAGAGCGGGAAAGAAAGAGAGGGCCTGGAAGAGCTACAAAACATAGGAAGGGGGGGGGGGGGGGGGGGGGGGGGGGTTAAGGGCAAGATAGGTAAAGTTAGGTTGGAGGTGAAGAAGAGGAAAGAAGTAACGGTCGTGGAATTGGAGGACGTAAAAAACAAGTTGGGGGTAATGTGAAATAAGAATAGGATAAAGGATAAGGGAGTTTTCATCTACCGCGATTTGACGCGAAAGGAAAGCAATGTACAGAGAATGCTAAATAATGACAGAGCGAGAAAGGAGATGATTGAAGGGAGAACGACAAATTTAGGGTATTGGAAAATAAAAATAGAGGTGAAACTATGGGTTTGGAACGAAGAGAAAGAGGTGTTGAAGGTTTTTCAAGTTCACTTATTTCGTAGGAAGTAGGGAGACTGGGATAAAACATGGAGGTCGAGTAGTGAATGTGCTGTGCTGGAACTTAGCAGGGGTAAAGAAAAAAAATGAGGATTTCTAGAGGTATGACTAGGAATTTGTCATTGTGGAACTGGCAGAGAGGGGGGCAGAGAGCAAGGAATGGTAGAGAATAGAGTCAAGGTTGCTAGGGGGGTATAGTTGGAGGCTCCAGGAGGCGGTCAGTATGAAGAAAAATAACAGGGGTTAGGGATAGATTGGAGGAGGAAGTTGAAGTAGAAGAGAGGGAGAAGGGGTGCACATGAGGTCAGTGAATATAGGACGGATGATGTGCAGATTTTTGACAGTATGCAGTATGCGAGAATGAGAAGGAAAGAGAGCCTCTACAGGAAGGGAGAAAGTTTTGAAAGAAGATCGAAGGACAAGATAATAAATAAAGAGTTGGAGATTCTAATAGACTGGATGGATGATAGAGGCTGGGCAATGGCGAATGGTATGGTAACAGGGGACGAAGAAGGTGAATACAACTATAAGTGTAAGGTGTGTGTGTGGGGAG